>NW_009913792.1:10356-15747 GCF_000696875.1 Nestor notabilis | reverse complement strand
GGGATTCCCAGACACCGCCAGGTACAGTTGGGATTTCATTTCTCTCTCTCCCCCCTCCTGGTAATTCTAGCCGCGGGCGATTTAAAGCCGTGGTGCCCATTGCCTTCAGCAAGAGAGAGAAGGTCCCCTTGGTCTCCAAGAAGGCAAAGTTAAGGAGCCGCGATCAGGTTATGTGTCAGAAATACCGCCTCCGCCTCATCAGAGCTCCGTGTCTGCGAGTGTGCGGCGTCGGGCACACACACGCACGGATTTATGAACGGCCGGTGGCAAGCGTCAGGAGGGTCCCCGGGTTATTTCACGCCAGAGTGTGGGTCAGGAGTGGACTCAGAGCTCGCAGCTACAGCAGGGTCCCGGATCCCCAGTCGCATTTCAGTGCCGAGCGGGAGGGTGCCGAACCCGGCCCCCGCCCGAAGGGCCCTGCACGGCGCCGGGTGGGGAAGGGAGAGCCTAGAACTACCCCTGCTGCGGGGAATCGGTCGAGCACCTGGCTTGGCACCACCGTTAGTAGTATCTGGGACGTGGTTTTGAGAAACGGGACCTTGAAAGTGAGCCTTGGTCGGAAGAAGCAGTTGGCTTAGTTCTGTGCTGGCAAGTGTTAAATCGATCCACGGGGAGAGCAGGGAGCTGCACCCGGCGGGAGGATCCGTCAGATCCCCGTCAGCAGCCTCCGGAGCAGGGCTGGGGGCGGAGGGCGAGGTTAAAGGAATTGGATCAGGACTTCGGAATACAGAAGAGCCCCCGACGACTTAGGCGATGATCTCTGGCAAAATAATAACAAATAATAATGCGTGTGTGTGTAAACAAAAAATAACATCGCAAAAAGAAGTCAGCTGAAAAGACGTCAGCTGAAAAGAAGTCTCTAGAGCATAAAATAAAACCCTGTAAAAGATAAAGAAATCAGCAGCAAAGTAAAAGTAAGACTCTCCAGCTTCTTTTTGGAATGGGAATCAGTCAACAGGAGCCTTTAATTAATTTTAATAGAGGAAATCTGTTTTAAGGCTTACAGTAAGCTAATAAACCCAAGGCACAAATCCGTGCAAATTCCTGTACTGTGTGTGGAAGGTACTGATTAGATTTCTTCAGATGTTGCTTTTTGTAATGCAGAGCTTGGCTAAATAGAAAGGGAGAGGTTCCTTGCTTGAGGAGCAGGAAAAGATATTAAGGCAAATCATATCTTTCTCTCTCTCTCTGAAAGGCGGGGTTTGTGTTAAAGAGAGATTTGTTTAGTGCACCTAACTTTACAGTGCTTGCAGGGAAATTAAACCAGTTTAGAGAGATTGAGATTGATCACTGCTTGAGTTAAAAAAAAACCCCACAAACTTCCATTGACTTAATTCCTCGCTTCATTCACTGACATGGTCTTTCTCCAAAAGCATCTTTATATATTTGTAGTTTCAGAGGAAATTCATGAATTGGTTTTAGACTTATGTGTTCTTGGAGAAAAATCCACGCTGGCATTTTTCAAAACACTGAAAAGGTACTGTACTTATACCTCTGTCCATCTTTCCTTTCTTCATTTGAAGAGTCAATGTATGCACTGTTATCACTGAGGCACAATCTTTACATAATTAAAAAGATGCAAGAGGTGTTATTTAAAAGTCACCACTTGTGACAAAAGTAATGTTAAAATGTTAGTGTTGTTCTTTTTCCTGAAAGTTATGTGAGAGATTTCAAATATCATTACCATTTGTAGAAGGTTTGCTATTTAAATGTCTGTTCTTCTCCACAGCGAGGCAGTTAAAAGTAAGGGAGTGCAGGCCTGGAGTACTGTAGGTGAAGCAAGTCAGAGCACTGTGTAAATATAGTGTCTGTAAAACTACCTGCGACTAGAACAGTTGTCAATGTTTTCCAAAGGCCAAGGCTGTAGCAAGAAGAAGTGGTGCTGGAATGCACCCAGCATTCTTAAAAGAGTCTCTCCTCACATGCACATACACCATATATTTTGTATAAAGTGATGCTATCTATGTTTGGCTTTGAGAGCCTGGATCTAATTTGAGCCACTGTTACAAGTCCCATTTATATCCTGGCCTGCTGGATAGTTTGATTTAGGATGTAGATGTATCTCCTTTGCGCAACTCTATACCCTCCCAGTTGGAATCTGTATTACATAGGCTATGGTTTCCTTCGAGAATCAAGAATGTGCTTGCCTTTAACTGCTTAAAATAACAGTATCTAAAATGTAAGATGTTGTTAGGGCTGACTTCTCTACCCTCCCCGAAGAAAAGAAGGACATAGTTTTACTAAGTCAAGAAAACAAAAAGGAGTTCAAATGAGCATCACTATCAGGCTTTTCCTGTACTTCACTTTCTATTTAAAGGACTAGAAAGAAGTCACACTTAAGATAATATTGTTTCCAGGAAGGAGAGAGCTTGATTTCTTAATCATTTCTGCTACCTCTAATCTCAAAATGAGTTCATTTTTCACTAGGTTTCTTTCATGTAACTTTCAGATTTCAACCAGACGGATTCAAATCCAGTCCATTAGTGACCTCTATCTGTGAGAAGTGTATAGTCAATGGTGTTTTTTTCCCTTTTTAATTCACCATTGTGGATTGGAAACAGGCTGTAAATTGTTTTGTTCCTTTATACTTGTAAATTACCTAGCTTGTCAGGTTATCAATGTCATACCGATTACAGACAACATGATTTCCTACTGTTTTAAACAGGAAAACAAGAAAACTAAACTCCACTTTCAAACATGAATCCAGAACTTGAAAAGAACTCTAAAACTATTCCATCTATTCCAGTGATATAATGGACATTTGCAAAAATAAAAAAAAAAAAAAACCCTACCACAGACCTAAAACTATCCAGTAGTATTGACCATCAGTAATAAAGGAATTGCATTGATGTTTGTCTGACAGTTTAATACTTTAAAGCAGGCTGACTCTATGTGAAATTTTATTGCCCCTGAGTGCTTACATAATAACTGAAACTTGAGACAAACACTCAGAGCAGATATGCTGTAAGCAGACTTTATAGTAGCAGGGTGTTTAAAAATGTAAAAAAAAATAAAAAAAAAAATAAAAGAAGAAATCCAGCTGGGCCTATATTAGGAATACATGTCAGAGATCAAGGAAAAGGGGGTCTTATAAACAGATGGTCTCTTTCAGGGGATTATTAAACCCAGCTTCCCAGTACTAATTTGTCTCTTGTTTATATCCACAGCTATATTCCATGTTTTAGTTAGTGATTGTAAATGTCAGTTGAGGACTTGATCAGCAATATCTTTGGGTAGTGAATACCATTGTTTGACATTTTCCAGATTGTAGTTGATTACCTCAGCACTTGGTAATACGATGTTTTTAGGTGTTTCCTTACCTTCCCCTTGGGCAGTCTGTTTAGGAGTCTTTCTGCCATTGCTTTTTATTTATTTCCTCAAGTAACCAAAAGAGCTGGAACTTGCCCCAGAGGTATAAAAGTTGCTTTTTCTTTTCTTTTGGTAAGTAAATATTTGTAGGTTTTGTCTTCTATAAAAAAAAAAACAACCCACAATAGAAAAGAATAATATAATTATTATTGGAAAGAAGGCTAATTTAATATATACTGAAGATATGAGCTTTAGTTCCCCTACAGCTATGCGTAACCTACACCTTTCAAATAATTTACTTCCTTTTATTTATTTGTTTAAAGAAAAAAAAGTGCAACAACAAAAAATTGTCATTAAAATATGTTTCTTTACAAACATATTTTATCCAGTTATTTTAAACAAACCCAAACCTTAATCCATAGGTAACACTCAGGAAAGAAGTGTTTGAAATGAATACTATTCTTTGTTTAACAAATTATATTCTAGTCACATCAAACAATATGTCCCAGGAATAGTGCAATTTAATTTGATTTTTCAGACACTGGTGAAAGGTGTTAGGACCTTCTTATAGCTTTTTTTTTTTTTATTATTGATGATTTACCAGCTAACAGGGTTGCTTTTTCCCCTCTTTGATTCCTTCTTCTCACATGGCCCCTTGAACTGAATCAGAATTAAATACTAGCAACAACTTAAAACCAATCCATCATGCTTTATTAGCATTCCTGAAAACTTAATGATGCATGAAGAGGTCCATAAAATATCCCTTCTAAAAAGAGATCTTGTGCTATCTGTCAGCTCCACCTAGAAACAATTCATATATTCCAAGCTATAAAAAATTTGTTGATTAATTTGTTGTAAAAGAAACCTTTTCAAGCCTAGTTTAATGTGAAGATGTATTTAGAAAAGCATACAACACACGGAACTGTTGATCATTCAAAGGTATGCTGTGTATCATTGCCCATGAGTATATCGTTGAAACTGATCCTTTAGTCCTTGCAGGCAAAACTCAGTAGGCTTTGATGTACAGGATCAGACCACTGCTAGACTTGGTCCTGCAAAGTGATGATTTTACTTTGGCCCCAGGTGAGAGTTGACTTGCTTCCCGCAGGCCCTGGTCAGTATTTTATAGGATCTGCCCCTTACAAAGCAGAATATTAAAGGTCACGGATAGTAGTCTGGCTTGGTCTACAAGTCAAAAGGCTGCTTTCGTAACTCTTAATCATCAGCTACCCATTCATGAGGTAAATTGTCATTGTAATTTTCTGCAAAGCTGTGGATTAAATACTGCAGTCAAAAATGTTGAAGAAAAAATGTAATTTTGAAAGGTAGTTTGGACAGTAATCTGTAGATTACTGTAATGGTCTGCAGTCTGGTGTTAGAAATCTCAGCCCAGGCAGCGACATATCTTGAGCCACAGAATACAGAAGGGGGCATTTACTTTCTTCTGTCATCATTTATTTGTGAATATATCACAGTGAAAGTGTTTTAATGAGGGGGCAGAAGTTCTGCTCTTTGGTCAAAGTTCTTTATTGTGGCCAAGTTGTTATAGGTAATCTAATTGACTTAAAAATGCAAAATATATAGACATCAAATTAGTTCCTTCCTGAAAACATGCTTACTATGATTAAATTAGTCTGAAACTATTCTACAATCTTTACTCAGACAAAAGTGACAGTATTTGTTTAAGGTCAGGGATCTTGGGGGAGAGTTACAGGAAAAGATTTGATTCATTAGGCATTCACTGTCATGTACTTCTGTGTTAAGCAAGATCTGGGCAGGCTGATGCTAGACACTTCTCTCATAGTAAATACTGTAAACTGTATGAAAGTACTACATGACCCATTAAGAGCAGGAAAAGTCAGAGCTCAGAATGAAAAGCCTCATCAGCACCTTCTGAGAGCTGAAATAAGTGTGTGGCAGTGTTACTCCCAGTTCTGGCTGGCAGCTTTTGTCATTCCTTCATCAAAACCAACAGGGAAAATTAAACTGAAGAGAAGAGCTTTTCTTGACAGTACTTCCGTTCCTGCACCATGGAACCACATGAGTAGCTCATACCTCACTGAGCTGCTCTGTAAGAATTAG
>NW_009913792.1:1157-10325 GCF_000696875.1 Nestor notabilis | reverse complement strand
AGGGGTGTAAAGGTGGAGGGAAAGGACCCAGGGCTCCCACAGCATGTCCTAGCACTGCTGGGAGCCGTCGGTGATGCTCATATGCAGTCCCCAGCCTCCACACAGGTTGCAGAGGACCATGGTCAAACTGCAGTCATGGGATCATCAACCACTGGCTTGTAGGTTCAGAGCTACAAATATATATTTCTCCTGAGGTTTCCTGCATGCTTTGTCTGCAGAGAAAAATAGATGTTATATTAGAACTGGTTTAAATTAGGTATGACATTCACAATGTCATTGGAACTGAATTCAACAAAAATAAGTATTTTATATCAAAATCTTACTGACAGAACAGGAGATTTAATAAGCAGTTCTGAAGAAGAAATGCAGGTTGTATATATATATATAATTTGTGTATGAGTTATATAGGTAAATGTGACTTTGTCTGTATCACAGAGTCTCCCTCAAAAGCATGTATCATTCATTTTCATTAAAAATTAATTTTGTTGGGGAATTAGTAATCAAATTAAACAAGAAGAGAAACCCAATTTTTCCTCCAGTGTGCTGGAAGTTTCTATGCTGGGAGAAAAAAACCCGAGGTATTCCCGAGAGGTATTGCTCTCAAGGTCAATGAAAAGACTCTGTAGCAAACTTACCTGTGCTTATGAAATAGAACTTCACAGCTGAAAACCTGCTTTTTAAATTAATGTATTTGATTCCAGACTCAATCCTTCTCTCTTTCACTGGCAAGTTAATTTCACAGACACTCTTCTCATGATTAGAGATTACTCATGTGAGTAATAATTTGAATACCCAAAAGTGATGTCATTTAGCTTTAATTGAAGATGATACAACCTCAGCAGTGTGTGTCTTGTTATACTAATGTGTATATGCTTTCATTAGTAGTTTCTTCATGTGTATATGGGAAAACAAGCTATGTAAGTACATGTCATTTACATGACTAGAACTGCATCTGTATTAGTGTTGTAGCAGTGTTATGTGTTTGTCACAGACACAGCCTACATAGGTATACTTCAATAAAAACTATCTATCTGTAGATTAGGCATCAGGTGTGCATATCAATTAATGAATTACAATTTTGGTAAGCGAGATAGTTTTAGTGAGCCTGTTGCATGTCTGAAATGCTATCTGAAACCTCTAAATGAAGGAATATTTGTTATAGTACCTTATAATTTCATCTGTGATCTAGGAAGTTTTTCCTAGGATGGTGCTTGTGTCACTGAGAGATTTGCATCCAACTAAGAGTACCCTATTTAACAATCTGGTTTGTCTTGTTTCACAGGCCACCTCTTTGACTGGTCTAGGTTTAACCTTATTCTTACCTTTAACCAATTAGCTTTCGAGTTAGTCATAAATGCTCCCAGACTAAAAATTATTTCTTAAGCCATATCAGTTGAAAACTTCCTGTTCGTTTCATCATTTGTTATAGTTATGTAAAGAAGAAAAGAAAATTCCTTTGATACCTGAATCAGGATGAACCTGGATCAGGTGGTTGGAGGACTCCAATTTAATATGTTAATGCTTTATATGCATATTCCATCATGTTGTATTGATCCATTACTGTAAGCCCCCACATTATTCACTGAAGAGTATCTGGCTAATTCTCTTCTGACATTGAAGAGAATAAGGCTAATAAGCAGTCATATCTCTAGTACACTCATAAAATTTTCATTCTTCATTTAAATGTTTTCAAAGATTTTGCCTGAGACATTTTATCCTTTGAACTGCCCATAGAAAATTAATTTCCAGCACACAAGTAAATTAAACAAGTAAAAAGTGCTATTATCCAGCCTGATAAATTTCTCCTTTAAAACAAATTTAGCAGTCTAATAACAGATCTCATACTGAATATGGGTATACAGTTAGAGACTGCTAAAATTTAGCAGAACATGAACACATACACACAGACACACAGAGTCATTCCCAACTGTATTGCTAAATCCTGTGTATCAAATTGGTATATGTCCAACAGTGATTTTTGAGATAGCTCGTTCTGGGCCTGTGCCATGCTGCTCAGTGAAGAGCTTCTTCTTGTAGCAGTTCAGCAGTAAATTGTAAAATGCATTTTGCCACTAGAAGTCTTTTTTTTTATTTGAGAAATTAGCTGTTTGACAAAATTAACTTCAGAGCCTTATTCTTTAGCAGTTGTGCAGCAGAATAACAGTCTTTACTCAGAGAGAAAAGTGTCTACAGCTTTGAAAATACAAAGTCAAGAAAGAAACATAATGGACACCTCTTATCTATCTATCTATCTATCTATCTATCTATTTATTGTTTTTAAGTGTGCCCTTTGAATGCTACAGACAGAGCCAAGTCCTTTGTAATTGCCCAGAGATGCCTAAGCTTCTGTGGCAGAGCATATGACAGTAAGTTTACTCTAATTGCTTTAACCATGTTGTGCCCTATCAAAATCTCTTATTTATTCATGTAGTATTATGTATTCATAATGATAAACATGCATGTATATGCATGCAGGGACACACAAAATGAAAAGAAAAAATATTTCAGAGAGAATTAGAATTGCAAAGGATCATTTAACAAAATCTATTTCTTTCTGAAGCTTAGTTAACATCTTCCTTTTTTATTATTTAACTAGGTAGCAGGGCAATTAGTGATACTGCAGGACTTTGAAATGGTACTATATATAAGTTTTTCTAGTTTGTTAGCCTTACTCCCTTACTGCTTTACCCCAATAGTTAATAGAGAACTGTTTTCACAAATAGTACTGTTTAATACACTTTTCAAAAGAATGATGCAACTAGATTTTTTATTTTTTTTTTGCTGGCCACAGGGTATTGAATCCCTGTCTTCACGTTCAAGCCTTAGTTTATAGTTACATATAATCCCAGTAAAATCCAGTGATTTAAAATTAAAGGGAAAAAAGAAAAAACACCAACACAGAAAACAAAACAAAAAACCCCAAACAAAACAAACAAGCAACAACAAAACCAACAACAAAACATATCCAAAAGCAAAACCAAAGAAAACTCAAACCCATGGCCCAGGAACTATGGAAATCTGGATGCTGACAAGATGGGGAAATCACAATGCTAACAAGATGGTTGCTTTCTGTCCCACACTGGGTAACCTTATCAGTATCTATTTAACTTAATATTTTGTACCAAATAAAGGTTTCAACTAGATAGTCTATTATCACAGAAGTCAAACGCTTAGCTCTGTCCTCAGATCAGCACAGTGTATCTTTATAAATCTGGAATAAATAAGATGTTAAGAGTTGCTGCCAGCAGCTCTGTCAACAGAATTGTTGATCTGATCATATTCTCTTTCCTGCAAAGATTTCTTATCAGGAGATCCACACATCCTACATGGTGTGACTGTGGATTTAGAGATAAGAGAACAGAATGACTGAAAGCAGATGGATGGCATGAACATAAATAAGTCATGAGTTACCAACTGTGGGGCTTGATCCTTAGCAATGGGAGAGGCAATTACAAATTTTAGAACCTCACTAACAATAAGAAGTTCTCTAGGTAGAAGGGTTTGGCTTTAATTCTTCGCTCTTCATTTGTCCAAAGTTGGGAGTACATAAATCATTCTGAATGAGCAGAGGTGATTCCGAAATTCATAACTACTCATCTCTGTGACGTTGATGGGAATTCTATTGGATCAAATGCATAGGTATTCTAATTATGAACCTCTGATATTCAGAACTTCCCTTAGGCCATCAATATCTCATATGCAATCATATTTTACAAGCTGCAGAATGATTGTCTGGTTATGGGTGTGCTGACCTAGAGAAGCCATCCTACAGTCTAGCCAGCCAGCTGCAGAATGATAAGCACTGGGAGAATAAATACCTTTAAATTTCAGGTAACATCATTATCAGTTCACAAGCTACTTAAGTCTTGTGAAGAAATATTTGGTGATCTTGCGAAGGGGTGGTTAAGTAGTCCTGTATATTGTCTTGTGTTGAATGATAACCATGTTTGACAGAAAGGCATTCATTTTAACTCCTTCAATGCCATTGTAAAAGATTATTTCATACTTATTAGAAGCAGAAATAATGCAAAGATCTGTAGCTTTGCTATGAAATTTACACTTCCTTCCACTATCTGAGGTACTTTTATTGACATGTATCCTGGTAGCAGCATAATTCTCTCCTGTTTCTCTTTCTCTTTCACTCTAGTTTTCTGAATCAGAATTTTTCATTAACTCTTCAGCTAAAAAGGATCTCTGAAGCTGCAGTTCATTCTGTTATGTCTGTCATGTCGTGTGCATTGAGGACACAAAGTATCTTAAAGACACTGTCTAACATAAGTAATAATGCTGATGAAGGCTTTTATTTTCACTTAAATATTTCCCATATTATTTCTGCAGGTCAAATATTGCAGTATTGTGCAAAGTGAAGCTAAAAGCAGGAAAGGGAAAGTGACTAGAAAATATCTGTGGGGAAAACAGGATGAAAGTGAGTAATCAAATTTTCCAGACTGAGTGAAGAGATAAACAATCAACTTAATGTGCAACAGGAAATTGGAGTTTCCTAATGATCACAGTTTTAACCTCCTAAGCTTTTATTCATCTGAGAGGAAGACTGTTGACTGCCATGAGAGGGAGAGGTAGGGCAACGCATAATCTAGGAGGATCTGGGGCAGGAGAAAAGGATATGTGAAGTTCCCCTAGTTCTTTCTATGGTGGGCATAGTACAAGTAGAATCAGACAGTTAATGTTATCTCAGAGTGTGTTAGCTCTAGAACAGATCCCTTCTTGGTTTGGTAAGTCCTGTTTGGTGAGCACTGGTGTAGTCTCTACTCCCTCTTAATATTATTCCACATCCCTATTTTTGTGCCTTAGAAACTGTGCATGTTGACTGTAAGAAAAAAACAGAGTAAGATGCGATAGATAAAGCAATTAATGAGTAACTATTCTCAAATTTTCCTCTCGGGCATGGATATGTACACAGAAAGTTCACTTTACATAGATAAATCAAAGGGGAATAATGAATATTAATTATTATTTAAAATATAAAATACAAATCCTGGAAGCTTTTGTGTCATTTAGTTTCTCTTGCCTTTAGAGATCTCCTCTGAAAGAGATTAGAGATCTGTTAGGTAGTAAAAATAGTCTGAATTAAGGGAATACCAGGGAAAATACAGTTGGGGGCAAATGACACTGAAGTGGTTCTTTTATTATTCTTGTTTATAAGAAACATGCTAAAGGAAATTACCATTGTGCACTACAACATACAGTATTGTGGTGTTGCTTCTGTGTCATCAGCACATTCATGCTGTTCTGTTGATTAAATCACTGTCTAGGTCAAACATTGATCAAACCCTACATTATGGTCTGGGCTTGCAGTGTGCTCTTTCCTCTTACAGCTGAAGGCAAGGCAGAGTTCAACACCAGATTCTAAAATCAAGAAGGGAACAAGAAGTGGTGCACACTGGGGGCTTAATCAACATAGGTTGCAGGAACTCTCTGCATGTGTGTGCATGTAGGAGGGTTGGCATTTCTCTTACTCCAGGCACACCAAATGCCCACAATCAGCAGCAGCACCAATGTGGGTGCCTAATATGGAGGAAGGAGATAATTTATGTGGAAAGTTATACTAAAGATATACGCCCTTGCTTTGTTAGAGAGAGTGTGCTTTTTTCTTTCTCTTTTTTTTTTTTTTTTTTGTGATTTCAGCATTCTCCACAAGTGTTCTGGTACTAATAATATTTGGGACAATATGTAACTCTATTTACTTGCTTGCTTGTAATTGTGCAGAAAGTCTAGTAAAGATTCTGATTAGAATTCAGTTACCATAACTCTAAAAGAGAAGAAAAAATTCAGTGGAAAGATGGCAGTGTGTGAGTTAACACGTTAGCCCTTTACTCTTTCAGATCAAGCTTCCTGTGAGTAATAAAACACAAGTCAGATGAATTTGGCTGGTCTCAGTCAAGCTTCTCATGGATATTTGCCCACATGGGAATAACTACCTCATAGATTAGCTCTGAGAATAGTTCCAAGACAGGTATGGGACTGAACTGCACTGGCAGAACTGCTCTGGGGAAGTTACGTGCAGTGTCTCACTCAGTGTTATCTGTCTTCCCTTCTCATGAGCACTAAAATTCAGCCAAACATGTTTTTTAAGTAGCTGTTTCTAGGGAGTTGGAGAAAACTCGTATTTTGTCAGATTTGTAAGTCTTTTGTAAGACACTTCAAAGAAATTAAGTACAAGTGAAAATTGAAATACCCTGAATTACTTCTTACTAGCCAATGTTTCGACCCTGAGAACAGGAGCAATTTTGTGTCTTCTGACCCATCTTTCCTAACAGTGTAAGACAAATAATAAAAAAGTGCAATATTTTTAAAGCATAAGAGGAGACAGGGTTTCTCTTGCTGAACACCAAATTTCTATTTCTATTTGAAATCCAGACATATTCTACAGTGATCTATATGAAATGAAAGGTGGACTCAGGTAAACCCGCCACTATTAAGGGCCTCATTTTTCCAGTCCGTGTCAGAAATTAAAAGATTTGTTAGGTAAGGAGGATGAACTGCACTTTCACCTCCATGTCCTCTTCTTCCTCTGTTCTTACAAAGCAGAACTGAGCCTGTCACAGTGTACAAGTCCTTGTAAAAAGCATGTTATCAGAAACAAACTGTGTTATTTTTTTCTGACATAAAAAGAAGCAACACACAGGAAAGAGGAAAGAGTTAATAACAACAGTTGATCAAAGGAGCACTGGCACACGAGAAGATTCAGAAAGCTGCTTCATGTTAGATGTGTAGCACTTGCATAAGTCAGGGCTGGACCAATTTTACAGCAGCTGAATATCCACAGCATAAACCAGAAGACTTCTTTATTTGGTTCCTTGTTAGAAACATGGCGGTGGGCCAGCCTTGCTTCTTTAGCAATAATGGGAAAGCATTGTGGTGTGGGAGCTGACACTATGTTGTGTCCTAGCTGCCTATGAATCGATATAGAACCCTGCTTGGGCATATGATAGTCTAAGGTCAGGTTTACAAGCATTGTTCTAGTTACTTGCCATACAGTCTGGATTTCAGATTCATACGTGGACACGGTTATGTAATTTATTGAGACAGCCATTTATATTGCAGTTATGTTTCTTATATCCGTCTTGTAGCAACTACTGTACCTGTTGTGACTGACATATTTTCCATGACGTTTTTCACGCATTTCACCATTGCTTATCTAGTGAAGCCTGATTTTCACATGCATGTGACCATTGTGGGCATTTAGCGTGGCTCTAAAATATTTACCAGCCTAACCTTCATCTCCTTGTGCCAGAGGACTACAGACATAACGGTTCTGTCAATGCAACTGTAGGCTTTTAGGACTTGCATTAAATTTCAAACTGATCTGTTTTAGTGCATTAAATAATTTCTCTTGCTGTGGGAACTGTTTACTGCAGGAGTGGGGAGAATAGTGACGGAGTTCCTCTATCAATTTGTTTGTTTTTAATTTCACTTGAGCCTATAGTTGTGCATATTCAATAATGGTGTTCTCTAAGAAAGGTAAGAACAGTATGAGGAAATTGTTTTAACGTTACTGCAGATAATTGAGTACTGCTGCTTTGCAGGTGAATATTTACCTGCAGAATCTACAGTGAGACTTTACACTTGTCTCCAAACTGGAATAGACAGCGAAGTGTGTGGACCTTTGCTAGCTGGTAACCAGTGATGTCTTTTAATATATGATTCAGCAGCCTTTTCCCAGTACAAATTTCAGTAGCACCCCAGAGGCAGTTAATGTCTAAGAATAAATGTATCCATTTTGTTAGTCATTGTTTCCTTTATAGAAACTAATACAGTGTTTTGCAACTAGATATAAAACAATCTGAATAATAATGAGACACATGCTGTTCTGTTCTATTTCATCTTACATTCTGCTCATTGCTGTAGTAGCCTAATGCCGATCTGTAGAACTTTAATGAAATGTGTCATTACGAAAGAATTTTGTGGCGTTTGATAATATCAAATGACTTTATTTCATGCAGAGAATTATTAATACACAACACGAGACCCGGTTAGTCAGAATTACAAAGCTTTCCATTCCCTTCTGAAAATGAAATTCAGGGAAGGGGTTTGTACCCACGATTATTTGTGGGTACATGACTGCATAAATCACATTTATAACTCCACTGACTTTATATGTATGAACAATCTAGATAAGTAATTAACAAAATTACATCAATTGTGCTGCATAATCCAACTGTAAATAACAATGTTGCAAAAGTGACTCCCAGTGGATCGTTCTTTTAGAAATGTAATACACAGCACCTCTCCCTCACCGCTGCTCGCTCTCTCTTTCTAACTACTGTCTTAATCTCCAATGCTTAAAACCCTAGATATATTGAAACCTAGGTCTTCCCACCAAGATTAAAGAGTTGTACTTTCATAGTTCTATGATTCTATCTATTTTAACATCTTTTATCTGAAAGAGCTTCTTTAAGAAGGAGTCTACTGGTTCACTAACAGATATAGGTACAAAGATGTCGTTTAGATTGTGTGGAAATGAGATTAGAGCCAATCTGACAGGAAGCACATTTCCCCTTCCTTCACACTAGTCCATTTCTCCCAGGTAATTATACAAGTTGAATTCATCAGCCCAGTGTATTGCTTACTTTTTGGGCAATTTCCAGTCAGAAGATTCTACTTATTATAAATAACTATATGTATTCTATAATTGCTGACAATCACAGGAGGATCCTTATTTCTTTTCCTTATATACATTGCAATGCTGTAAATAAAATCATGTGAACTAAATATCTTCATATCTTGTATTATTAGCCTGAAATAGAGGAGGATCTTCCTGACAATTTTTCAGTACTTAAATCTTTTTGTGACACACCACTACCAATAAGGGAAAAAAATTTATAAGAAAACACTTTTACCACAGGTTCTCTCCAATATAAATCTGAAATCTGGAAGTATTTTACACCTACATAACTGGAAATGAAGACACTTCTTGTTTCAAATCCTCATCCCTTGGGTTAAGCAGAAACAAGGCGAGCATCCTTAGAGCAGAACAATTGTAGTCTTACTGCAAAACGTATTTAAGGCTGTAAATAATCAGAAATGCAGTGCCTGTGCAGAACTGTGTGAAATGCCTGAAGTAAAGTAGAGGGTGCTGATGGTTTACAAATCGATGCGTAAGTATCAGTGCACTGACAAATCAGATGGGTAATTAAAAAGTACTGC
>NW_009913792.1:0-1126 GCF_000696875.1 Nestor notabilis | reverse complement strand
TTAAAAAAAGCCACTCATATCCACAGTAGTTTAAAAAGCATATGCAAAAATCCTAATTTTGGAAAACAGAATCAAAAATAGAACATTTAGTCCAAAGGGAATGTCCAAAAGTTAAGTTTTTCAAAGTGTGTTAGATTATCGTTAAAAATACTAAGTAATAGGGAAATTAAAAAGAATCCTCTACTTTCTTGTATAAAAGGTGAAAAAAAAGACATTCCATAAATAGCAAAATTATCACATTGCTTGAGCCAAGTTTCTGATGATTAACATGCTCGATTTGCAGTCATTCCACATCAAAACAATAGAAGTCACTTTGATTTCTCTCCCACCTTCCCTCGAAGTGACATTATTATTATTATTATTATTATTATTATTATTCTTTGCATGAAATACAGCCTTCCATTTTATACTATCTATGACACTGGCTTCCTCTGTTTCCAGCTTGATCAAAAATAAATTTGTGAAGCGCCCCTTTCCACAGCGGAGGTGAAGTTCTGCAAAATTCTGCATACTTTAATTTCCAGTAAAAGTCAATAGGTTTTGATCATAATAACCATTTTGCAGGGTCTCCACATACATAGATTTAAAAACACAGAAATGGCTTGTGGCTCTCTCTGTTTGAAGGACCAAGAAGCACTGCCCATTATATTGTGAAGTTTCTGAGTAAGAAGATTTAATTCCAAAATATAGTATGATCTAAAATATGAATCTGAGACAGTTTGAAATAAAAGCCTTTCTGAAGAGCGAATTTTCTCATACTGACATTTTTTTGTTTAGTTGTAGCAGTATTGCTTATAAAGTCTCCAAAACAACAGCAATAAGTAATAAAAGTAATCAGAATAGGTAGCAGGTTGGCTAGCATACAATGAGAATTAAAGCAAAGACCAACCTCCCTTCGTAAATGTTGATGTGAATTATTAAATGAAACAGTGGCAAAATATAGTTTGTCAAAAACAGTTCCCTTCCAGAGACATGGAAGGAATTAAAATATATTTCAAAGGAAAGTTTTGATGCATGTCTCCAACATCTTGGCTTGCTTGAATTGCAAACCTTGTCTCTGTATGAAAACTTCCCAAACTGAATTCCCAAATAAAGAACTGTCGTGGTTCAAGCCCAGCTGGTAACT
>NW_009913791.1:736-961 GCF_000696875.1 Nestor notabilis | reverse complement strand
GACACCCGCAGCCGCTCCGGGACCTCCGGGATTTGCGGTCCTCAGCCCCAAGGCAGCACTGTGCCCGGCCAGCCAGGCCCGCTGCACCCTCCGTCCCCTCCACTCAGCTTTGGGTGAAATGCGGCATTTTATTCCCACGCTCCCGGCTGCTCCCTGTGGGCTCCGTCCTCATCACTACAGCATCACCTGCAAAGCTGAGTCTGTAGAGTTTCATCGGCAGGGGGT
>NW_009913791.1:0-724 GCF_000696875.1 Nestor notabilis | reverse complement strand
AAAGTGCAGACTCCAGGCTGCTCAGGCACTCACAGGCCTGCCTGCCCCGTGTCCCATGTGGACCCTCTGTGAGGTGCCGCGGGCACTTGCCTGAACATCCCTCAGCGCTTACAGCCCTGTGCTGTGTGGACCTGCGGCAGTGCTCATCCTACCACACTGCTGGTCTGCCCATCAAGTGAATTACTTGTCTTAGAGAGAGACCCAATGCATTTGGACAGTTGAGGTCAAGGTTCCCTGAGGCAAAGGCAGTGTGTGTTAGAATCTCTACCTGCTCAGCCTCTATTAATTAGATCACATCATGGTTTCCCCTATTATTCCAGGGCAGATGTGAAGCCCACCGGTCTATGATTGCCCTTGACAGCTAAGACAGCCCCATGTCCTCCCATAAATGTGCTGTGCTTCATCTGACTCTGACACCGGGCCTTTCATCTCCAGCTTGCCCTAAAATCCCTGCCTAAAAAAGTCCTAAATGAAACTATCTCTGAGCAGTGGGAGCTCAGGGCTGGCCAGCCTGAACAGGGTCTGCATGTTCATCACCCCAGCATCCCACCCCATGAGGACCATGCACCTGGCTGCTCCCACGTCTTGGGCCATCCCTCCCAGCCTTTTGCAGCTGTCCCCTCTGTTCCCTTTTTCCCTTGCTGCTGACAAGTCACATTATGAGCTGCAAAGCCCCATGGCAGGGGTGGGCGTGGTGTGTGTCCTGGGGGCGGGGGGCGCTGCC
>NW_009913790.1:0-13866 GCF_000696875.1 Nestor notabilis | reverse complement strand
ACCCTAACTGTTCTATGATTCTATGATTTACCTTTTATTTCTAAGGTCTCCGTTTTTTCTGTCAGCCTTTGTTTCTCTTGTTCAAGCTGGTTTAACAACAGTTCAAGATTCTCTTTATCATCTGTTTTTCCAAAGAGTTCTTCACTCAGTCTCTCATTCTCCCTACGACATGAGCACAACTCCTGAAGTAAGAAGTATTATTACAAATATTAGAAGTGCCAGTGGAAAAAAAAAACCTTAACGTTTTGTTAAATTTTTAATATTCAACACTGTTTACTTCTGTTTAACCTGGATGTTTTCTGCTTTAACGCTTGTTAAATGCCATCACTGTGTTTTTATACTACTTTTTATTACATCAAAGTAAGCATTAGTTTTGACACAGTTTGCAATCAGTATCAAAACAAGCAAGATTAACCCTTGTTTAATTCAAGAAACCAACCAGAAGAACAGTGGGATACAAGTATGGAAAGAAGTAATAACTAAAGCAAGGAATAATTTTTAATGGCATTTAGTAACACTGCTGGTGTTGAAGTACATCACTATATGGCACCTCAGTCAATCCATCCCTGCAGCTAATCAAATGCTATTTGTCATGTCTTCCCTGTAGTCTGGTGCTCTTGAAATTAAGTTCACTAGAAATACTAAACCAAAGCACAGTACTCAACTATTACACAACTTGCTATACACTGGAAAGAGATCTGTCTTCAAGAAATTGACAATACTGATGTTTTTCATCTGGGCTACTATGTTTTGTTTGAGTGAGCCATCTATTGCATGATTAAGAGACAAAGTAGCTTTTTAATGAAGAAAATTCTGTAGGGTGTCATAAGTTGTTTGTGGTAAAAATTACGATGTCATGGGAATTACAATTTTGGATAGCAGAAATATGGAAATGTATAGCAAGGACATAGTCAACCATACTGCCCAACAGTTCATGCAGTTTATTTCTGCAGCAGTATGATACAGCTTCTTTAGCTCTTTCATTTATTAATTAGGAATTTATTACAATAGAATTTTGGGGTACCATGAAAGTTCTCTTGTTAATTGTTAAACTGTTAATTTTTATAATAAATACAACAATCATGTGGATGACAGTATGACAACAATGCTACAAAAAAGAACTGAAAGTATTTTTACTTACTGATTTAAGCCTTGTTATTGTTTCTTCAAGATCCTGTATTTCACTATGTTTTCTTTCAATTTCTTTCTATCAACCAAAATTAACCTATATGTTAAAAGTTACATTTTCAAGATTATAACAATTTCGTTGTTACAAAAAATTGAGGAAACAGAGTATTTTGGTAGGAAATAAAGTATAGTTAGTTCCTTTTAATCTGCCAAATTTTAAATCATTTTAAGTACCTCAAAATTTTATTTCATACTTAGTTAACAGAAGAAAGAAGACAGAATGCTTCTAAACTTATATCATCTAATACAGTAAAGAGACAACATTGCTGTGATTAATCACCTTTCAGCAAGAAATTCTGTATAATGAAAAAAATAAACTGGGAAAATATAGCTCTTTAATCTTCCTTTACAAGCCAATAGGTCATTTGTTGCAATTAAAAGATATAAAGCCACCTAAGAGCTGAGCAGATTCTTCACACTGTAACACATTAGTGATTACCTTTGCTTCTCCAATTTCCTTATCTGCAGTCTCAAGCACGATTTCCTTGTGTCTTTCCAACTGCTGTGCCAAGTGGTCTATTTCATTCAGTTCTTGACACAGTTCTTCATTTTTATTGCTTAAATGCACTACCTCACTAGTCACATTTTGTTTAGTGTCCAAGAGGTCTTGAATGCGATTTTCAAGTTCTTTCTTTGTTTGCTGAAGATATTCAACCTGAAAGATATTTTTCATTAAAAGATTAATATATATTTTTAAACTATGGAGCAAGAGTTCCTCCCAATCTTCTGAAATATAGTATCTCTATATCCATAGTAAAAAAGGGACATCCTTTTAAAAATTGTAATTATTTTATATTTTTAGAACTTAATGCTTATCGACACGAAAAAATATGATTTTACAAAGGTGCAAGGTGAAGGAATTCATTACTACACTGTTCTTTATCTAGTCTCCAAAACCCAAGGGCTATTCTAAAAACAAAGTACTGAAAAGCAGAGATATGTACATAAACCTGTCTTGGGCAACAGTCTAGTAGACCCAATGTACTCAGTCTCCCTAAATTTCTGAAGGTATGAGGACACATTCTTTTTCCACCTTTACGGTGTATTTGTTAGGCTTAGTCTCACTGTTACTCCTTCATGAAAGAGAAGCTTTAAAAATCAGATGCACAAAACCTACCCTGCCCCCAACATATCTCAGCACCTTAAACACAGCATCCTTAGAAATCCTGTTCTATAGACACTGTTTTTCCAGTGTACCTTTCCCTAAGAATGAAGATAGGCAGTGATACAGAGTAGGCATAAAAAATACATACAGTAAGTTACACTACTCAGGAGTCTAGAGTATCTTGACAGATTCAAGATAACAGAGGTGCTCCACTTCCATCTCCACACAACTTTCCTCAGAACTTAAAAAAAAAGTATTACTGTAGAAACAGATGAAAGTCAGGACCCTCTCAAGTCAGCAATACTACTACATAGAGATACCCATCCATTTATTGTCAGAGATTAAAAATGGTACATTAGCACTGAACCTGAGCAAATAGTCTTGATGACCCAAAACCAGCTTTATGCTCTGGGTTCACTCTCTGTACAATCAATTTCTGTTCAGCATAACTTAGTAATTTGGGATCACTGAACACAGCTCTACTGATTCCAAGTCGTAGCTCATTCTGTATTTTTGCAGCACTGAACCTAAGCTAATAAACTCTGCAAAGTGGCTCTCATGCCACTGTACATCACACACAATCAGTATACAAAACTTCTGTTTTTCAGTTGGAAAAACAGGGAATTGATGGTATAAATCCAGACATCGTCTTTACTCAATCTGTACTACAGCAGGTCTTGTAATACTTTTTAAAAAATCCTCATTCTGAGACCAATATTGAACGCATGTTAACATGCACAGTAAGCACAAACATCTATCCTAAGCTTATCCTTTCCTTGCAATCTATGTTGGAGTAAAAGTGGGGACAATTTCAATTAAATGAGAAGATTTCCTGCTATCTGATGAGATTATCTGCAGGACTACTCCTAAGAAACTAATGGGAACCAAGGGTATATGTACTGAAACAAAAACTGTATGAACAGGAAACAAAAAAAGTATTTTCAAGCTTACTGAAAACATTGTATCATACAAAATTTTTCTGAATAGTCTTACATTAACATTACCATGTACAGATGTGCATTCATAGAATTCTTTACCAAAACTGTTCTAATAGACTTTTAAAACAAGTCACCTTTTGCCACCTAAAAAGGAAAGCGAGTTAAATCTACTGATTTAACATGTAATAGTGATTTTTTTTTTTAATGAGCTAGAAGTTTTGTGAGGTTTTTCAGATTGCTTGTATTGTAGTTTTCGCTACACAACAGTAATAAATCCATTACCTGCAAATTCAAATGAGCAATTAGTTTCTCATTACTTTTACTTCTTGATTCCAGAGAGATAATCTCATGAGAACGCCCTCCATCTAGTGCTAGCATGAGGCGCTCTATTTCTTTGTCTCTGAGCTCAACCTTTGAGGAAACAAACACAAAAAAGGTTTTTGTACCTTCTATAACATTTACTAGAAACTTTGTTCAAATAAACACCTATATAATATTAAGTAAGAAGATATGCACCTAATAATGCAATCCTTATCATTAAAATCCACTTTTTTTAAAATTCTGGATTTTTCTGAAAATAAGAAGTGATTTCTTTGAAAGCAAAATAAATGAAACACTGAAAACAGAGAACACTGGTAGAGGAAATTGAAGATGTGAAAAAATAAAAGATGGTGTCCACTACTTCCCAGCTATTGGAAGACATAACAACATATAACAATTGATGCAATTCCCTCACGTAAAAGATTATACATATCTTATCAATCTACTCAAGTTACTGTAAAACCTGTTGTTCATGAAATAACTTTCAAAAATTTATAAAAATATAACCACTATAAACAGTGAAAAAATTGTCCTAAGATATCGACAGATCAAATTACTATTTTGGACCAGTTAATGCTTCTGCAATAAAAAACCTTAGACATACACAAATTCTACTTATGATCATCACTTTTAGTTTACTTAATGTAATTTTAATACACAAAATTATCAGCAAAAGCAGCAGGCAAGTATTTTACCATTGCTGCTGTCTCCTAAAGTAGAAGAGAGAAATAGCTCAATGTAGGCAAGTTAGAGTAACTATTTCACAAGCCCTACAATGCTTTCCCAATGAGGTTAAAACACAAATTACAACTGAAGGCACTGCAATGGCTACCACAGCCAAATAATAATAATAAAAAAAAATTGTAAACATACCTGTTTGCTATAATTTTTCATTTCACGTTCAGTTATCTCCAGTTTTTCCTGTAGTTCCACTACTTCTGACTGAAGTTCATGAATTCTGAAATGTAGCAATATGGACTCATGGAAGAATCATATGCACACAACAATTCATTATTAGTATTTTTTCTTTGCTCCTGAACATAAATATTTCCAAAAAAACCAAACTTTGTTCATACGAAATATTAATGCATAAGCCATTGTTTGAGATACTGTAGCAGGTTGACCTTGGCTGGCTGCCAGTGCTCCACCTAGCTGCTTTCTCACTCCCCCTCAACAGGATCGGGAAAAATAAGATGAAAAAGCTCATTAGTCAAGATAAAGACAGGGAGATCGTTCAGTAATTACTGTCACAAACAACACAAACTCAACCTGGGGAAGATTAACTTAATATATTATCAATTTAATAATTCTTGATGATGAGAAACAAAGACAAACTAAAAACTCCTTCCTCCCACCCTCCACCTTTCTCCAAGCTCAATCACTGCTTTACTACCAACTCTTACAATGCAAGTGGTGCGTCCCTTGTGCACAGGGATGGGGAATGGGAGCTGCAGAACACTTTGTAACACTTTGGCTTTACCGCTTCTTCCTCCTCACACTGTTCCCCTGTTCCAGTGTGAGGTCCCTCCCATGAGGTACAAGTCCTTCATGAACTGCTGCAGCATGGGTCATCTCCACACAGTACAGTCCTTCAGGAACAGACTGCTCCAGCATGGGTCCTTCATGAGCCACAGCTTCTGCCAGAAAACCTGCTCCTGTGTGGTTCCTCTCCATGAGCCAGGAGCTTGCCCCTCAGGCTGCAGCTTCCTTCATGGCATACCCACTTGCTCCAGCATCGGGTCCTCCATGGAGAGGACAGAGATGGTCTCCATGGACTGCAGGGGAATCTCTGCTCCCATGCCTAAAGCACCTCCTCCTCCCACCCTTCTTCACTGATCTTGGGTGTCCACAGGGTTGTTTCACATTTTTCCTACTCCTCCAGTGCAGCAATGGGTTTTTTACCCTTTCTTAAATACATTTTCAGAGGGGAGACACCAGCATGGTTGCTGGGCTCAGCTGTGACCCAAGGTGGGTCTGTTTTGAAGCAACTGGAACTGGCTGTGTCCAGCACAGGGTATCCACTGGTATATTCTCAGAGAGGCCACTCCTGCAGAGCCCCCACTGCCAAAAACTTACTAAGTAAACACTCTACAGGTATATTCTAAATAAGAAAAAAGAATTAACTTGAACCTTTCATAATACCCAAGTAAAATACAGTATTACAAAAATGAAGAATCTTTTAGTCTTCCAAAATAAATAGGAAAAATCAGTTTATTCCTATGCAGAACATTAACACCTAGCTTTTTTCCAGGACACCCAATCTAAAAATAGGTATAACAGTAAAACCAGTACAGAAATCTTAAGAGAAATCCTTTAAGGAAATAAGCAGCTTATTAAATATCCATTGCAACTCTGTCACAGGCAGCACTGTAAATCACCAAGCAAAATCCTATTTAAGAACTATAGAGCTCTTAAAACATCATGAAATACAGTTTGTCTGAGGCAAATTTGAAAGGCAGAGGGAGGGTGAGGGTTGGAAAATCATTGCAGATATTTAACAACTATACTTCAAAATTTAGAATTTCTTTAGATTACCGATTATCAGCCACCTGAAGAAGGTCTGCAATATAAGGGTCCTCTGGCTGAGGAACTGGATAGGCACTAACACCTGATGGGGGGACGGGCTGGTCTATCTGCATACGTTGACGCCTGAAGGGAATGCTTCTTTTTCTGCCACCTAAAAGCCCAAACCCAAAGACCCGTTACTTGGAGTTAAAGCAAAAGAGTCCTCTTTTAATACAAAATGAAATATTCCACTGAATATTTCTGAACTGGCATGTGTCACCATTCTAGTTCTTACTGTAATAAGTTGATAAAAATTGTACATTTTAGTACATTCTTGAAGGTTAGTATCAGCTTTGACAAAGTTCAGTTTTACAACAAGGAAACATGCAAAGTTCAGTAAAACTAATTTTCTCCAGTGTGTAAGACCCTATATATTTTACAGTTCAAACTTGTTGAACCTGTTAGTGATTTACCTTACTAAAAAGAGCTAAATTAAAACATCACAAAAGGCATTTTGTTTCCACATTTAAGAACCATTTTATGACTGAACTAACCTCTGCATTGTTTAGTAATTTTTTTCCCCCCTTCTATCCTGTTGTCATTTCAGTGAATGGGTATCATATTAAGCAGAGGTGGTTATTTGCTTGCATGGAAACAATGTATTAAAAATAAAGCAAACTACAGTATTATTTCCAGAGGAAACAATTACTCTTCATCACACAATTAAATAAGAACACACAACGTCTGATGAAGACTGGTGACCAAGGGGCAAGTATGCAGAAAGACAGGCAAAAGTATAATAAGGCATCTTTGAAGAAAGGACATGAAATGCAGAAAGGTGTGGAAAAATAGGGAGGAATTTTAATTTCACCTAACTACCTATTAATTTTCCTTAGATGCCAAAAATACACAGGTAATTCAATGACTTGAAAAGAAAAAGACAATTTCAAAATTTCACAAAATAATTCTCACTATTTCCCTTAGCTTGAAAAAAAACAAAGAAAAAGAAATCCTGGAAAAATAAATTAACCTGAAAGTAACATCCAGAACATTTTAATTATCAAAAGACCCTTTAAATAAGCTTTCAAATAATTACAAATATTTTTGTAGTATTTGTTTGTAGACGTACTTTGCATCTTGCTGCTTTTAGATCTGGTTACATAAATCTGAATGAGTCACACATCATTATTTAGCTGTTGAAAGGTTAGTGTCAAATGACTAAATTAGGCGCAGCACTAAAACTAATTAAACAGCTGTTGATTAATAGTACTTTCCAGCCACATTTTACCTTAATAGTCTTCTATAGAATCTAAGTTTGTATTCAAATTTGCCCCTAACGCGTGTGATGTGCTAATGAAACTTCTTGCATACATTCAGAGCCAAAACATTCAAAAGGTAATGTTACTCTACTGGGTAGTTACCTTGCTGTAGTAACTTCTCTCACCAAACGTAAAAAAAAAATTATGTCCTGAAGAGCCAAAAGCCCAGAAAAAAGTTAAAATATCTGTGATTATTTACACTCACCAGGTGTTTGCACCACTGCTTGCAAATTCTTCTCCTGAAGCTGCTGAATTTTTTCAGTCTTGGCTTTGTTCTCTTTTTCTAGCGTTTTAATTTTATGTACATATTGATTATTCAGAAATTTCAAGTCAGCTGTTTCATGTTCAACCCTCCTTAAGGAGGCTCTCAAATCTTCAAGGGAGAGAGAAAAAGCAATACTATCTTTCTTATTCATTATTATTTTTCCTAGTAGCACCAAAACAGGCATATAGAGAATCCTCTATTATTCTTCCAGAACATGAAATTTTCAAATACACATACATATATACACACAAAAATACATATTTATACATGTTATACAAGTAAACGCCCTCTGTATTTTAAGAAACTATTTCTGTTTTAACAGAACAGCCGTATTTAATTTTAAATTAAAATATAGCATTTAAAGGTATGAAAGTATAAGTTAAAAAGTTCTAACATTTTCATGTTTGATTAAAGCAATGGTTTGCAGAACCTCAGAAGCTTTTTAACTACAAAAGAAATGTCTCTGCATGAGCCTTAATTCATTAAAGGCAAAAAAGCCAATGACCTCTCACACTCATTTAAAAGTATAGATAAGTGGATCTGCAGATCAAGGATTTGGCTACAACTTTATTTTGGCACAGAAGGATTAAAAAAAAAGTTATCATAATTTCTACATTACCTTTAACATAACGATCAGATTGTTCTTTCAGTTTTAATATTTCCAAGTGTAGCTCATTATTTTCCCTGGTAAGTTTGGCATTCTCTGTTTTATAAGGTTCCAAAATAGCATCATAATTGCTACACTCTTTTTCAGATTTTCCAGCAGATAACTTTGCACTGCGCAAGCTCTCAGTTGTATGAACTAGGTCACTAGAATAAAGAGCATCAGAATGTTAGAAATGTTATCAGCCTTTACACTGCAGATGCAAATATTTATTATGACCTGAGAAACAAAACTCTTTTCCTGAGACCATATTAACTGTAGAACAAATGGGTTCAAAAAAAGGCAAAGAGATCATTCATGTAAGAAAAACAGAAAACCAGGAATTACTCCCTTTAAAAAAAAGAAATAGGAAAGAACACGACAAATATAAAAAATATTTAGAAAGCATATCAGGATTTTACATCTGATAATTCAATAAACTCTCTTTTCTACATAAAATGAGATACTAAAAATTGGCAAGAGGATTTTTCCCTCCGAACAGTACGTAAGTTGTAGCACTACTTACCACAGAAGAACTTGAAGAATTATAAAAGGCCAGGTTACTAGTATTTATATAGATATTAGAAGCTACATAAAAGAGATTAGTGCTAAGAAGCTATAAACATTTTTGTGAAGATAGTATCAGAGTCAGTGATTGTGAGATTAAACCTATCTGTTAGACACCAGAATGAGACTTAATGTTGAAGGCAGATTATTCCACATCTGCCTACAGATGGTTCTTCCATCTGTATTATATGCTAGAGAGCAATAGAACCAGAACAACTACATTTGCATGTTTAGTCAAGCATAACTGGATTACTATGGAAATCTCCTTCTGAATACCTAAAAAGTTTTTCCACCAAAGGTAAACTCTCCACTCCCAATGGCTGCCGATAGCCCAGTTGATCTAGACGTTTCCTGAGATTAATGAACCTTCGCTCTGCAGTTGTAGTCATTGTAAACACACCTCCAAAGCAGCTTTTGTCACAGTCAAGAAAAATAGGGCACCTGCAAAAGACTATCTGTTACAGCATTTGTTCTTTAAAAAAGGAATAATACAGAAAAAAGTAATGGGGAGAAAAAAAACAAAACCAAAAACATTATTTGGTGTAGAAATAGCAGTCTACAAACATGTCCTTAAGATTCAAGTAATCTGAAAAAGAATCATGGAGCAACTAAAATGTTTTAAATATATTTATATATTTCTTTAAAAAGAAATAGTTGTCTTGGCAATTACTTTTTTCTAAGATCTTAAGAGTATGAAAATATTTTTTTCTTTCTCATATGTAAGAACTGAAATCTGAAAAGATCTTTCTGTGGGAAGACCAAAAAGTAGACTGTAATGTTTTTGAATGATGGTCATGAAGGTATCTTCCACTATGCAAACTGACAGCACACATACACTTTTTACTTTCATTTATAAATCTTACTTTTGAAGATTACAAGGCAGTACTTAACATAACTTATGCCAACCATTTGTAAAATTGCATAAAACATATCAAATTTTAAAGACAGTTTAACTTTGAACATCTTTCTTTCTGAGGGAAAACAGGAAAGAACCACCAGCGTACTACAGTCCTACCTGCATCGTTGTCTGGAAAATACAGTTCAAGGATCAGAGGCCTTTTTTTTCCATTTGTTTAATTACTTATCTTTTTATTACTAACCTGATCTAAAAGGGGCTGGAGCAGCACTGCTGTAGCTGAATCCCGATGAGAATTTTGGCTTTGGCATGTACCCTTGAGGAAGAATTATTACATTGTTAAGTTCTTCTGGATTTAGAGATAGAATGAGAAAATAAATTGAATACTGATGTTGATGCTCCTCAGTATGTGAAAACACCTCTGAAATAGATTTCTTGTTTTTCAATTTCCCCCACAAATCTTCAGAAGTTTCAGTATCAGCCTACTGACTGTAAAGACCTCAGCAGCCAAACTGCAAATCTGAGGAAGCACTGTTTGCATCTCACCTAAAGTGAATAGGATATAGATATATTTAAACTACGCTGTTTCACAATCCTCCAATTTTAAAAATACATTAATACATGCAAGTATTTGAAAACAAAATTATTTATAAATAAGAAAAGGAGAAAACCTGCAAGCTCTTCTCATGACTGAGGCTGGAAAGGAAGATGTCATCTTATTGGATCAAAACACTACATGTACACCTAGCAATGGGACTGTGGTTGCCAGGCATTGCTCAATGAGTGAGAGAGAATCACATCTTATGAGCACAGCATCTGTCCCAGGTACTGACAAAATATTTGCTTGGACAGGTTCAGGATGTTCAGATGTTAACCAAGCAGTGGCATGTAGAACAATCGCTTACATATATTGTACTGGAGTGGTTGGAGGAGGAGGCATGCTTCGTTCCACTAAATGGTAACTGTCAGCATGCTAAGTGGAACTAATGGGCACAAAATGCTTCTTTCTCCTTTGGCAGCCAAGGATTCAAGTTAAAAGTGATGAGACCTTGATATTTCTGCATTCATATGGAGGATTCTGTGTTGAATTCAGGAAAACGGTGATTGTGTTACTGTGTCTAATTTAGTCTCAGGAATACATCTTATACCACAGCAAAGGTAAGCTGGTAACTCTTGAGCCCATCATCTCCTTAAGAAGAAGCATATGAGTCAAAAGATTAAATTAGTTGTACTGATTCATTTGAATCCAAGATCAGTGTGACCCAACACCTCCTATCTCTAACAATTGCTACAGCTAGATTATAAAAACATAAATACCCCCATACACCTCCCCCAGGCTAAGTCTTATTCCTACATACCCTTCTCTTTCTATAAGCCTATAGTGCAGGAAGCTGGCAGGCCTAAGGTTGAACTTAAATCTTTGTAATAGTACCCGATAGATCTTTCGTAGATATGTCTAACTGTTTTCTTAAATCTCTTGCATTTTTACATCAAAATAGCCTATGGTGATGAATTCCCGATTTTAACTATATGTCTGGAAAACACTATAATAAATTAATGAGTGTGTGCATGTGTTCCCCCCCTCTTTTTTATTTGTATTGCAAGACAACACTAAGCAATAATTCCTTATTTCGATCCTTCATGATAGCATCTTTAGCAGATTTATTTTTAAAAACTTCTAGTCGCTTGTGCTGCTTGTCCTTTTCCATGATTTTTCTAAGAGATCACTCTGAACAGCCATACAGCAGCCATAAAATTCTTTACTGTAGCCTTCACTATTCATAGTGATTCCTAACATACCATTGGCCTTTCTGATTGCTCTAAAACAACAATTAGATGCATTCACTGTGACACCAACATCTCTCTGGGCTGTAACTGTCACTTTAGAGCCCATGATGTGTATTACTTTGCCTTAATTAACACTGTTGCTCAGCTCCCACTTTATTACTCAGTCCAGTGATACTCTCATGCAACCCTTGGACTACTCTTAACATGTTCATATAAAGACTAGATTTTGTGATCAGTGTTAAACAGCAGAAAATATTCTGCACATTCTTACCACATATAGTGGTAAGGTAATACTTACTACTCTTTTAGCCACTTAGTGAGCTATTAAATGACTTTTTCTCCATTTCTGAAGGAGACCTTCTTTCTTAAAAGCCTTTGGCAAAGAAACTTCTCAAAATCTTTTTGGAAATCCAAGTTTTCTACATCATTCTTACCCAGTCAACTCAATCCAGAATATTCTTTTATGTAAAGAAATTTAATAGCCTAGTGAATCATGATTCAGTCATGATGAAAGGTATGTTGAACTTAATACATTTGTCTGTAAATTTGCAAAGTACTGGAAAGCACTCTTAACAACTTCAGTATTTCCCAGGAGACAGGCTATATTAGCTGCATAAATAGTTCACATAATTCATTATCTAAATATTTCATGTAATTTAGTGCCACTAAGGAAGAAAATATAATTCCCATTTTAGATGAAAAACAGAAAATCAGATAAACAAACAAAAAAGGAAAATTAAGTGGCACTTTCAATCAGCATTTCCAGACAAGGACTTATCAAGATGTCTAAATGAGTGCATCTGTCAGTTATTCATAGAAGAGATACTCAGAGCCAATAGCCATATTTCATGTTCCTCCTTTGTTCACAAAGACTCCTAAAGGTGACAGCTTTCATGTACTTCATTTTGTGGCATGCCTGGATGGTTGTAAGAATGACCTATGTGTTTACGAAATAGACATATTTAGCACCCATGAACTGTTCCCTCCTGTTCTAAGTCACTAGTGACTGAAATTGGACATTGACATGGACAACAGTGGAACTTCATATCCAGTTCCTTTAGGCTATTATTATAGAATCAATATGCATAAAATTGTGTGAAAGAAGCAATGTTAATAGGTATTAGACTAACCATTACAGGTGGAATATGAAACGGAAAAGCTTCAGCACATTGAAGCCTTCCTTTCAGTCTGAAAACAATGAAGTGAAATTCATGGTGCATGTAGATTATGAACTGTTTCAGATGCAATACTTGTGCTATCAATAAGAAAATGTAATAATAAAAAAGCAGAGCAAAGATACATCTGGGCCATGGAAAACATAATGCAGTAATCGGGCCATGCGGAAGAAAGATAACACTACCTAAGTAACAATGGCACACAAATAAATCAGCACAGACAAATGTATATGCTATGAAATCATTTTCTTTATTGACTCTATAACATTAAGACCAAAGAACTATGACCTGGAGTTTCTAGTCTCGGTGGGAAATACCAAAATGCATTTTTCATTCTTCAGAACTGATATGCTAAACGCTTTATTTATTTATTTATTTTCTGCAATGCATGTGAAATATGCTCGCAAAACACCTGTTCCTGTCCTGTAATTACTGGTCACGTACCTCATTATGCTATGAAGAGCGAGGTTTGTTCTCACCCAGGCAAAAAAGGCACCTAGTGGGTAAAGCATTTGACTACAGTAATGCTCCCACACATGCCTCTATCAGTCCATGGGCGCTGAAGGCTCTCTGGTGAAACGTCGTTACTGCAGCATCATTTTCAAGCTGCACTGAATGAGCCTGCGCTTGTTTTGGCAACGTCTGTTTCCAAGTTTGTTTGCTGGGAGTTCACTTCGGACCAGACATTCAGATACCACGTTTGCTACAAACTGCCACCTCTTTGCTCATTAGAAAGACAACTCTTGCTCTAGAAAACACATTTCTACTTTAAAGAGTCGCCAGAAGCTGTACGTTTTCATTACAGCATAAGAAAACCCTACCGCTTACGAGCCTGCTCATCATCTATCTCCCCAGACTGGAAGCTTTACAGACATTTCAGCAACCCCGTTCTATACCTACAGAGGGCCTGACAGCCTTCAAACAGGTTTATTTTCATTTTTAGCTCCCTCCGTCCGGGTCGGTCTTACCAGACATACCGTTACAAGCAAATTCTTGCAGGGCGAGTCGCTACGGAGCAGCCGACATGTTTCAGCGAGGCTTCGGCAGAGACGCAGCTCCGGCGGGGAAAGGAGATTGCAGAACCCCGAGGAGACGAGCAGCCAGCGCGCAGGCCGTGACGCTGGGGGAGCTGCCCGGGCTTATCTGCGCTCCGCGGGGACAGCACAGACGGAAGCGGCTCAGCGCCACGCTCTCCT
>NW_009913789.1:2845-3160 GCF_000696875.1 Nestor notabilis | reverse complement strand
GCGGAGCCGGATCCAGGAGAAGCTGAGGCAGAACCAGGTGGGGCCGGGCCCGTGGGAACGGGGCGCCCAGTGGGCTGCGTCTGCCTGGAAGGGACCAGAACCGCTTCCAGCACGTGAAGGGGGCTACAGGGATGCTGGAGAGACCTCTCCATGGGGACACCCCCATCACCCTCCAGCCCATAGCACATGGAGTCATGGAAACCCAGCCTGGTTGGAGTTGGGAGGGACCTTAAAGCTCCTCCAGCTCCAGCCCCTGCCCCGGGCAGGGACACCTTCCACTAGAGCAGGTTGCTCCAAGCCCCTGTGTCCAACCTG
>NW_009913789.1:2354-2575 GCF_000696875.1 Nestor notabilis | reverse complement strand
CCTGCCTGCACCAGCCCCTCGTGCTGCGGGAGCAGACCCCTCATCCCAATGCTCCGGACACACTGGGGTGCCCTGTTCCCCTATTCCTGCCATCAGCCCCCTCTCAGCTCTGTGTGGGCCCCCCACTGGGTGACCCCCAACTCGTGGCCGGGCCTGACGGGTGTTTTCCCACCCTCTCCATGCAGGATCCGGGTGGCCGGCCGGCGCTGGGAGAGCTCAGC
>NW_009913789.1:1432-2321 GCF_000696875.1 Nestor notabilis | reverse complement strand
GGGGCGGGCCGGCCGTGGGGGGCCTCAGCTCCCTGGAGCCAGGTACAGCCAGTGTGGGGTCAGGGGGGGGGTCCCCATGTCCCACCCCTACACTGTGACATTCCCGATCCCTTCGGGGGCACACACAGCCCTGCCTCATGCTGGGGCACCCCAGTAGTGACCCCGCCAGCCCTGAGGGGCAGGAGGTGCTGCTGGAATGGGGTGTCCCCGTGGAGGGGGGCAGATCCTGCTCTAACTCCTGTGCTGTCCAGGGGACTCCAAGGCAGGAGGATGCACCCAGGAGTCTCCCAAGGCTGCCGGGTAAGGGCAGGGGTGCTGCGGGGGAGCTGGGGGGCTTGAGCAGGTTGTGAGGAGCAGCCGTGTCTGGTGCAGCTCCACGGGCTGTGAGTGATGCTCCGGGAGAGGTCAGTGATTATCCCGGTGTTCCCATTCCCGGTCCAGGGCGCAGAAGCCTCCCCCGGGGCACAGCACCGTGTGCCTGCAGCAGGCAGAGCAGGAGCAGGCCCTGCTCCTGGCACAAGAGACCATCCAGGTGAGTGCCCTGCTCCCTGTGACAGCCCCGGGGCAGGGACAGGCGCCCTTTGCCTCCCCACCCGTCCTGTGCCTCCCTCCGGGGCTGCACCCGGCTCTGGTGGCACCTCTGGGTGCGGGACACATCAATCCATGATTCCCAAATGATCCCAGTCCTCATCCTCTGCTCGGTGGGGCAGGACGGGCACAGACCCTCTGCACACTGTGGCCCATCAGGGCTGTGGCTCTGTCTTGCCTAAAAATGATGGTTTCCTACTGGAAAACATCTTCTAAGATGTAAAATCCAGGTAAAATTCCAGGTCCTGGGAATCCTGGACCGTGTTTTAGGGTGTTAACTTGGTGTGTGTTGTGGGAGCTG
>NW_009913789.1:0-1408 GCF_000696875.1 Nestor notabilis | reverse complement strand
GACCCCAGCCCTGCCACTGCTCCTCGCCTGCCTCAGTTTCCCCCTGTAAGAGGAGGTGGGTGCCCCGGGGTGAGCCGAGCTCCCAGTTCCCCATCCCGGAGCGGGTCTGGGGCACAGGGATGTACCTCCCACCCCCAATCCCTGCTGGAATGTCCTCAGATCCTGCAGCTGAAGGTGTGGAGGTTGGAGGAGCTGCTGCGCCTCAAGAACGTGCGGATCGACGACCTGAGCCGGCTGCTGCGGGAGGCCCAGCGGCGCTGAGCCCGGTGATCCCGGTGTTCCCGGCGCTCCCGGTGGCACCAGGGACACCAGTTCCCAGCAGGGACTCGCAGGACAAGAGCCAGGGGTGGCGTACGCAGAAGTGGGAATGCGGTGCCCACCTCAGGGCATGGGTCAGCTTCATCTCATCCTTCCCGTGACTGGGATGTTGGGAATTAAATATCCATGTTTTTGTTTGGAGACACCCTGTGAGGCTGTGAGGGGATCCTGGGGGGTTATTTCCCAATGGATCCAGTGTTGGAGTGGGATCAGCCGTGTGGGGATGCTGCTTGGCTGGAGGCTGGGATTTAATCCCGTCCCCAAAGCTGTTTGGTTCTGTAATCCCTGAGGAAATCCATGCCTCGGAAAAGGTCTGGGAAGGGCAGCCCAAGCCACGCTGCGGTGGGAATGTCACTAGGAATGGGAATGTCACCATGGCTCCCTGGTGACGTGCCCGTCCCTGGAGACACATCACCTCACTGGTGACATCCCTGACATTCATGCTGCGCCCAGGTAACCTCTTGGGGTGAAACCCAGTTGGTTTTCCCATTTTCCCCACACGAGGATGCGGCGGGTCCCATCCCGGGCCGAGCCATGTGCAGTGTCACGTGTTGTCACGTGTCGTCACGCGTTGTCACGTGCTGTCACACGGTGTCCCCCACCACTTTAAGCGCTCTGGCAGCTGCCGGCTGCTCCCCTTCCCGGCGGGTGGACGTGCGCTTCCGAAGGGAACGTTGTCCCAACGGGGACATGTTCCAGCTGCTTTTCCCACCCTCCATTCCTCTCCCCCGCCAGCCGCTGGCTCCCGCCACCCCTCGCGCTCCCTTGGGATACGTGGCCCTTTCCCGTGCTCTGGTTCATGGGGAGATGTGATGGGAGCTGCAGGAGATGGGATGGGATTTGGGATGGGGACGGGATGGGATAGGTTTAAATGGGATGGGGTGGGATGGGATTGAATGAGATGGGATATGGGATGGGATATGGGATGGGATATGGGATGGAATGAACTGGGATGGGAGAGGGATAGGATGAGATGGGATGGGGACGGAATGAGATGGGATGGAGTGAGATATGGGGTGGGATGAGATGAGATGGGGTGGGATGAAATGGAGTGGGATAGGATGGGATGGGATGAGGTGGGATGGGATGA
>NW_009913788.1:18595-27810 GCF_000696875.1 Nestor notabilis | reverse complement strand
GGTGGAGGAGACCCCCCTCAATGCAGTGGGGCAGTCCGGCTGGGATGAGGATTCCCCCCTGTAGTGGGGCTGCCTGTGTGGGGTGAGGAGTTCCCCCCGTCCCTGCATTGGTAGAGCCCTGGCATGTACATCCCCCCGTTACTCTGGACGGTACCATATGGGCCAGGGGTGTGCTTTCCCTCCCTGCTGTCAGTGCCTGTGGGCAGCGGCCTCAGCCCTTCTGTCCCCGCTCTGGAGCCGGCAGGGGTCTGCCGCCCCGCTTCGCTCTCCTCGCAGGGTCCCGGCAAGGAGAGGTGTCTCTGGCATTGCCCCACCGTACCTGGAGGTGTGGAGCGGGGCTCTGGCTCCCATGTCCCTGTCACACCTGACAGCATAACCCCAAACGGGCCCGCCAATGCCATGGAGCATAAGCGGGAGCCCACCAGCGACAGTGGCTGTGCCCTGCCGGACCTCGCCTCAGCAGGGAGACCCTGCGGATGGGGCGCTGCGGTGGCACCACTGCTTGGGCTTGTCCTCTCAGTGGCCAAAGAAATGGCATCCCCATCTCTGGATGGCATTGCCTGGCTCCCTGCGTTCCTTTCCTGCTCATGGGATGTTGGCTGCTTTGGCTGGGGACCTAGGGATGTTTTTCAGGCCTAAATGCCACAGAGATCTTTGGTGGCCACTATGGCTGGGCTTCCCTCAGCCCTTGGTTAGTGGCATGTGGCCCTGTGGCTGCAGCTGGGGCACTGGAGTGGGCTTTGGCTTTCAAAGGTTTGCAGAGGTGACGGGTCTCCCTGGTGAGAAGGTGGAGATGGGATAGTAGAAACTCCTGGTTGCTGCACTTGGGCACAGTGGTAACAAGTTCTTCTCATCCGATGCTACCTATTGAGTCTTAGCAAGAACAGGCAGTATCTGTGCAGCAATCCTGTCTTCTAGCTTCTGTGATTCCAGTCTTGGGAGGTTATTTTCAATCAGGGTTTCATAGGTACTTCCAAATTCGTAATTTTTGGGCAGAGTTACCTGGCAATGGTTCCTGTACCAGTCCTGTGAAGTACACTACAAGGTTAGAGCTTGTAATGACGGTAACATCATGGGGAAACAGTTTTTAATACATCCAACACCTTCCTTACACTGTAAAACAATGAATTGTTTAAGAAAGGGATGCCATGTGCTGTTAAATGCCTTACCAAGTTCCAGGTCTTGGAGATCTACACATTTACCTCTATTAATGAACCTCATAATCTCATTAGGGAATGAGATCTGATTTAATGAGATTGCTCTGCTGGAACACAGCTCTGCACAAACTACCAGCTGGCTTAAGATGTTAAGTGTCACTTGTGTGGCAGTTCAGTTTACATGTATGAGCTCTGCAGGAGTGGTGGAAGAACCTGATGGAAACACGATTGCCTGGAATAAGAAGGGTGTTACCAAACCTCTCAGGATGTGGAAGCATCTGTGATTGTTGAATTGGTAAACAGTACTGGGAAACACCCTCATGGCCTCTTCAAAGTGGTCTGTTTCCTTGTCTGATCCAGGTGGTATCAGGTTTTCAAAGGCTTCATTGCTTTACCTTTCGATACCAGGCTGCTGTTGGGGAGTCTGTTAATGTTTCACGTGGGACACGTTTGGTGTTCCCTCAAGAATCTCTAGTGGATTATCTGGGGCAATGTGGTGTTAGGTTTTCGGAAGTGTTACATGGAGAAACTGAGTGTCTTGGAAACATTTACCTCTAAGAGGGTGCACAGGGTCAAAGTTTGGTCAGAGGAGCCTAATTTTTGTGCAGGATTGTTTAGGTAGGAGTTTTCCTGGGATAGGAATAGGATTTTGAGACTTTTTTTGGTCTAAATGGAGAGACCATTTGGAGGGACCAATAGAGAGAATGAAACTTTCAGTCTCACTGCGAAATAGCTCTGTGGAGGCATGTGCCTTCTAACTGAACAGAGTCCTGCAGAATCTAAGTAGCTCCATGGGGTGAGGTGTCTGTGCTTTGGAGGTACCATGTGCAGGGTGGGAAGGAGCATGCTGAACCTGCTCTGTGCTCACAAAACAGATTAATCACTGATGGATAAACCTGACCAGATGGAGACATCTGTGACTGTTTCCTCTGGCTGAAAATGTCGCTTGTAAAGTCTGTGAGGAATTGGTGTGCCCAGCACCAGGCACAGCATCAGCTGTTCCATGGGTGCAGCTCCAGCCCAGCTTCCCTGTGCATGGGGCTGGACTGTCAGCAAGCCCAGTCCTGTCTGGCCATGACGAATGTCTGGAAATAGTGTCCCCTCTTGGGTTGCTTATCCAGCTGGTGGATTTATTGTGTTGCAGATGCAGACACACAGAGCTGGTGTATTTATCTGGCTCTCTGCTTCAGCTAGTAAGCCACACAAAACCCAGAATATGCAGCTTAGGCAGCATATTGATGGCTGGAGCAAGCCCAGACATAGCATGAAGTATTACTTGGGATATTCCAGCCTGCATTACCCACATAGTGGGGAATGAATGGGAGGGTCATCCTGTTGCTGTGGTCAGGTTTGCAGATGACTGTATCAGGTTCCTGAGTGACAACTTCAGCATATAGGAATTATCTGGCCCTGCTTAAAAGACAGACTTGGGCCAAGATTCACATACAGAGCTCTGCTGCTAACTCAGTACAAGTGACTTCAGCTGTGGAAGGCTGGAGCTCAGCCTTGTTGCAAGGCCAAAGGGTTGCCGAATCGCCATGGGACACAATGACTTGTGAATCCAGCTGTGAGCTGGCAAGGAAGTTAGAGCAGATGTTCGAGCCCCAAACTGTGGTGTGTTTCCAGCCGCCATATGCCAGCACTCAAACAAAACCGGTTCTTTCCTGGTAGCCACTATTCAAACATCCTTCTCCAAAAGATAACATCTGCAAACGTCACTGGCAGGAGCCAGATGTCAGATGCGGAGGTGGAAGGTTCTCAAATAAAGGCTAGTTGCTTTCTAATTTACAAGCTTGCTGCTTTATGACTGTGCCTTAGAAGTTCAGTGTGAATGAATGATAGCTATTCCCTCCTGCAGCTCCTTTTCCCATTACTACTTAAAAGCCTAATGTTGAAAAGTTCTGACATACTCCTTGAGTAATTCTCCATCCCAAGGAAAAGGTTATGAAAATACCAGTGTGGCAAGCTTAAATAACACAGTGCTTTGGATGTAGAAGCAAAATCTACTTTTTACAGACAACTATGATTTGTTTCTTTTCATCTGCACATTTGCAGATGGGGAGAGGGGAGCGAAATATATATAAAGTGACTTAACAGCTATCCCAGTGAAGTGAAATCACTTACAAATGTCAGCTGGCTGGAGGGGTTGCACATCTGTGAGGGAGTGACGAGGGAGAAGAAGGAGGGGAAGTGCAACTTCACATTCTTTAAACATTCAAAATGAGGTGTCTCCATAAACTTCAGCAGCTGTGGTTTGTGCAACATGTGCTTAGTGAAGCATCATTTGGGTGGGTACAGTGTGAAGTGCAGCACTAAGGAGCAAGCATTGAAAGCCTTTACGTTCAAACAGGATTTGGGTAGTGAAGTCAGGTTAAGAATTGCCTTTGTGGATCAGACCACTGGTCTGTCTCACCCCATGTTCTGCCCCACGGCTGCAGCAGGAGATGCTGTTTAGGAGGCAAGCACATGAACCTGGCCACTGCCTGTGGCCTTTCCACTTGTCTGCCCTTAGTTTGCACAGCCCTGGGATTCAGGATGCTGGAGGAGATTTCCCTGCCTGTTCCCTTTAGTAGCTGTCTGTGTACAGCTATTTTCCATTAAATTGTCCAATCCTTTGAACCTGCTTCGGCAGCAAATGTCAGATGTTTGCTACCTGCCAGTTAAAGGAGTATTTTCATGTGCTTTAAGCTGATTTCCTGCTGGTTACAGTGTGTGCTCCCAGTTCTTGTGCCCTGGCACACAGCACTTCCACCTTCACCATATCTACTGCACATGGGATATAAACCTCGGTTGTGTCTCCCTTCAACCTTTCCTCTCCACCTGAAGAGTCCCAGCTGCTTAGTCTTTCCTCAGCGGGCAGCTGCCTAAGTGCCTTGATCCCACTAGTTGCCTTTCTTTGTTCTCCCTCATTTGTGTGTCTTAGGAAGTTTGTAGTGAGGTTGGATATACATGCAGTGGTCAAGGTCTGGATACCCTGCAGTTTCATATTGTGCAAAATGGTGCTGTCTGCTTGTTCTCCATCCCGTTCATGAGTTGCCCAACACTCTGGTGGCTTCATCTGCCATTGAGCCAGCTGTCTGCGGAAGGCTCTTGGTGAGAGACAGAGGACTCATCGGTGGGTCAGTTGGCTTAGCTCTCCCTTCTGCTTTATCTTTATACATCACAGATTCTTGATTCCTTTTCAATTCATGACCATACAAAATGCAATTTCCCCTTGAGGCTTATCTGTCTTTAATTACACCTATAAAAGTTCATTGTCTGTCTGAATTCCCCTCCAAGCAGTGTCTTCCTTTTATCTGGTCATGGGTTTTGGCATGGTGGGGATGTGGAACGGTGGCTTAGCTCCACGAGGGCTCTGCAGTTGGATCCAACTGAGGTCTAGTGCTTTGGCTGCGAGTGGAGTCAATGTGCAGTTTCAGTCTAGTGATGCAATTGATTGGCACAAATGCTGTTCCTAATCCTTCTGAGCTAGTTATGAGGAATTCCTTGGTCTAGGCAGAGCCAATGGTTATTTTTGCTTTTCTGATCTTGCCTAGAAGTGGTCAGACTCATGGCTTCTGGGAAATGCTGAATGGGACTGGTGTTTCATGAGGTTTCATACCCAGCTGTTTATCCTTCCCCTTGATCTTCTGCTTGGACTTGATGCAGCTGATGTTGCAAGCCCAAGAAGGCTGGCTTGGTGCACAGTTTCCCGTTTTTGATGTGCTCATTCTTATCCTCTGTTGTGAAGTCCCCATAATGTGTCTGAGTAGGGTGAATGCAGACCCTGGAGGGCTGAAACAGAGTGACTTCCAGCCCTTTAACTTGCTTTTGACAGTGTTAACATAGTGACCTTGTTGTCACCCATCACGTGTATGCTGTGAACAGGGCTTCTTATGATGGCAGGGGCTGGAGAAGCTGGCTTACACTGATTTAAGAACCCTTGACATCTCACCAGATACATACGTGCCTCGGAAGAAGTGCCTGTGTTCTGCCTTTGGTCTGCAGCAACTTGAGCGTGAGAAGGGGCTCGGTCTGAAGCACTAGAGTCCATGGTGGGAGGACGATGGAGCCATCTCCTGGCTGCAAGCTCCAGTCACTGCCAGCCCAAGGAGTCCCCTTATACCTCATCCCTGTGTGAACATACAGCGACTTGTGCTTTTCCACTTGTTTTATTTCCATGCGTATTTCTGTCCAGCCAAAGCATCTTTATTTCAGACACTGACCCTAAAATTCATGCCACTCTAAGATGAGCTGGACAGCTGCTAAACAACTTCTGGTTGCCTTTCTCACATGCTGCCAGCATGTCTGCTGCATGCCATCGTGTTCTGGTTGTGTCTTTTCATGCCACGAAGCAGCAACACTGCTTGCCATAAATATCTCCTGTCTGAGCCAGCCCAGTTGCAGTCAGCTGTGACTGCCTGGGGAAAGCAGCCTGTGTGTGAGGTTACATCATAGCTGTTGACATTTTTATGCGGCTAAAAATGTACACTGGTACCTAAAACTGTCAGTGATGAGGTGTGTTTTCTGAAAGCTGCTTTGTTGTTTGCAGCTCTCTAGCTTGATTCCTCCTGTGAAGAGCTGGAAAGCTACTTGTGGGAATGACGAAGAGCATCACAGGGTAAAGGAAAGGGCAGCCTGGTTGTGAGGAGACAGGTGTACCTGTGGGAGCCCACAGCCTGGCCTCAGCTTAATGAAACAGCTTAAGTGCAGCAGACAGCTTTTAGTCTCTTAAACCCCCTCCAATCCACTTTTGAATGGTTCCTCAAAGCAATATGAATTCTGATCTCTGCAGGTAAAGACTGACCAATTCATTTGGTTCAACTGTTAATTCATTTGAAGAAATTGAACCTGATTTAATTTAATTTTGTTTTATTTTCCTGTAGGAGAAACAATGGATTGGCCCCAAAAAAGATGTCGCAGGTGTTGGGATAAGACATCCCATCTGAAATGGAGGTGATCCAGGGAGCTGAACGCTGACTGCACCGACATGGGGTTGCGACTCGTGGCTTGTCTTTTCCATTTGCCCACTGCAGTGATCTATGGGTCCCTGTCGCTGTTTGTTTCCATTTTGCACAACGTGTTCCTCCTGTACTACGTGGACACTTTTGTCTCTGTTTACAAGATTGATAAACTGTCCTTTTGGATTGGAGAGGTTAGTTTTTTCCATAGGCTTCTGCCTTCTTAAGGAAGAAATTGTGAAACCAAACCTGCTTCTTGCTTACAAGTGTGAAGAGCATTAGCAGCAATAACAGTGTTCCCCTTTGCAAAGGGAGCCTTCCAAGTGCTGACTTGGACTTTTCAGGGTTTCCCACTCGTATGAAGATAGAACAGGCTGGGATAGAAAACCCAGAGACTTTGTTCTTAAGACTGCCTTTCCTTAGGGATATTGGGGTGTTTCACAACAGTGAAAACCACTGGCCCTGCTGCGTTAAATCTGGCAGTTGCCCCAGACAGAAGAAGCATCCCGTGGTGTGGGGCAGGAAAGGTGTGCTGGGATGGTTCCTGCCAGTTTTTCACTGTGCCAGTTCAGCACTGCTTGCTTCAGTAACACAACTGACAGGAGCTGTCTTGTGTTTTGTTTCACTGTCCTGTTTTCTTTCCTAGACAGTGTTTCTGATCTGGAACAGCCTCAATGACCCTCTGTTTGGCTGGCTGAGCGACCGAGTGTTCCTTAGCACACAGCAGTAAGTTAGCTCCCGCTTCCAGCAGAGGCTGAGGAATTGTTTAGTCTCTGGGGGAGATGACGTGAAATTGGCAGCTTTAAAATGAGGGTGTAGGAATAGTTCCTGAGGCATGGAGCTCTTAAATACCTTCTTTTCCTGGCATCTTTGATGTTCAGTACTCTGCATGTTATTTCAGGACTCGGCTGTCACACAGTTATCTGGTATATGTGACCGTAATCCTTAACAATCATATGAGTGGTACAGAGCTTAAAATACAGGTGTCTGAAATCTCAAGCCCCTGCTGTATGAGCAAACCTCGTAGTGGGGTGTTGGAGAGTGTCTGTACATGGTTCGGGAGACACAGGGGGAAAGGACAATTACTTCCACTGGAATGCCTGAGGCCAGTTGTTCCCAAACTCCCTGTATGATGGATCACTGTTGGCCATTAGCATTTCTCATGTATTTACATCAAGCTTTTAATGAAAATCATAGTGTAGCTTCCTGCAACTAATAAAAACTTTAAGTGCTCATTGAAATCACTTATGTGGTGCAAAGCACAGACAGTGCAGCACTATCAGGAAGACTTGCTCTGAAGAAAAACTATCCCTTCATGCTTTTTGGCCTTCTTAAACCCATATTTTCAGTGTATTCACGTATTAGTTGAGAAAGCATCTGATGTGGGTGCTTGTTATATAAGCAAAAGCTGAATTTGTGTCTATGCTACTTACACCACTTCCTCAGGAGAGGGAGAGCTCATGCAGAGTTTTTTTCAGGTGTCTAAAGTTTTTGTCTTCTGTTGCAGGCCAGGAGCAGAAATTTCCTCCCCCGAAGTAGTTCTGAAGAGACTCAAGGCACTAAGCCACAATGGCCCCCTCTTTGCCATCTCTTTCCTGGCTTTCTGGGTTGCCTGGGCTCATCCTGGTTTGCAGTTCCTGCTTTGCCTTTGCATGTATGACAGCTTCCTCACCATGGTCGACCTCCATCACAACGCCTTGCTCGCAGACCTGGCTGTTTCAGCAAAAGACAGGACTAGCCTCAACTTCTACTGCTCCCTCTTTAGTGCCATAGGCTCTCTCTCTGTCTTCATGTCCTATGCAGTGTGGAACAAAGAGGACTTCTTTTCCTTTCGCATATTTTGTGTCCTGCTGGCCCTCTGCTCCATCGCTGGCTTTACCCTGTCCACACAGCTGCTCCGCCAGCGCTTTGAGGCTGGTGGGAAAGCAAAATGGGACCAGGAATCAACCCTAAAAGAGTAAGTGTCATCAAATCTGCAGCAGGGACCAGGGCCTGGCATAGATCTGTAGAGTTCTGTTACACACTGCAGCAAACTACATCTGTGGAAAGATCCAGGACGAGGCAAACTTGTGTTAATCCTCTGTCGTTCTTGTCTGTTGATACAGTTTTCAGAATCACCTCTGTCACATTGGCTCCTAAATACGACAAAACTATCTCGTGACACCCCTGGCCCAAACTGGAGGCAGAGCCCTGACCTGCTGTATGGCCATTCACTGTTTGGAGCATGAAATGAGTTAATATCTAGAGCACCCAGTGAGGCCTGTGAGTGGCAAAATATCAGAAGCAGCTTATCATGACAGCATTCCTGCTTGAGCATGAAGCCACCTTGCTGCCCATTCCCTCTGGAGTGGGACAAGTGAATGTCTCTTCCCTTTTTGCTCGTTTTAGCTACCTGATGGTGGCTGGGCTGTTGGTAGCCAGGACGCAGCTGGTTTTCCCCATTCAGCTCCCTTGCTTTTCTTTGGGCTGCGTCACTTGTCATCTCTTGTTATAAGCTGCCAGCATTATGCTGCAGTAACACAGCAGATCTTGATGAGATGTGCCAGGTGAGCTAGCTGCAGGGATCTGGAAGAGGAGTGTATGTGTAGTAGAATGGCTAATAAGAGGAGGGTGCTTCTATGGACAGTAGCCTTAATTTTGGGTTTGGAAGACAAATGTTCTTTGAGAGACCTGTTTCCTGTAGTTCTTGCTAGCAATAAGCAAACAAAGCAAACTGGTGTAGGCTTTACTGTTTTGATTTGATCCAGGCAGAGAGATGGTTGGGATGGGAGCTGAGGAGAGGCAGCTCTGCATTTACAAAGGGAGAGCTTGTGGGCTCTCCCCTGCTTGGTGTGAGGGATTTACGGTTGCTTTGTCTCCTCTCCCTTTAGGCTGTACATTGAGAAACTATCCGTCCCCCCGGAGAAGAGGATCACCCTGGCAGAGTATCTCCAGCAGCTCTCCCGGCATCGCAACTTCCTCTGGTTTGTCGGCATGAACCTCATCCAGGTGGGCGCAGCAGCAATGTGTGTGATTCAGAGGATGAGTGGTGCCTCTGCCTGTTTGAGGTGATGATTTAGCAATGTGTGAGTTCCCCCAGAGGGGTTTCCAGTGCCCACTTGCTCTCAGAGCATCCTGC
>NW_009913788.1:383-18564 GCF_000696875.1 Nestor notabilis | reverse complement strand
GTGTGGTTGGGTGTGGCGGCTGCCAGCCACTCTCCCTGTTGTGACCCAAGGATACTTCCTGAGTACGCTGTGGAGTGCTGCTTCCTCTCTCTGCAGCATAAACTGCAATACGGGGGCTGGAGGAGCTCACCACAGCCCATCTGGGGTGCAGAAGCACAGGGCCTGGCTCGTGGTGGGGATGAGTTCAGAAGTGCAGTTTGCTGGCGTGGCTGTCAGCAGTCTCCTTCTCCTTTCCCGAGGCTCACATCACTGTTCTTGCTGTCCGGCTGGATCCACCTCCCAGCTGGCTTTTGCCATTTCTGTTCTTCATCCTCTCCACTGATTACTACCAAATGCCGGCAGCCTGCCCAGCTTCGTGCTGCACTCACAACTCCCTGTCTCCCTGGGGATCCCTCACTTCCCCTCAGGCAAGCTCTTGATGCTGGACTGCATCTTTGCATTCAAGCCTCTTCCTGACAGCTGCCTCCTCCCTCCTGCTGTGCCACTGTCTCCCCCAAACCCTTGTGGTCACCACTGTCACCTCCTTGCCCTGCCTGACCCAGCAGCAGGGAAGCAATGCTGACCACGCAGTGGGCATGGCTGGTGGTGCTGCAGCTTTGCAGTCTCAGCCTGCAGAGTTGTAAACTCTGCAGCCAAGCTTTTGCTCTGCTGAAGTACTCCAGGCCCATCCTGCATGGTCCCTTGGCACAGGGCTCCCAGGATAACAGAGCCCAGAAGGCTGTTGGCTTTTTCTGCTCTCTAACTGCTGCTCCTGCTGACCAGCTCATCTGCATGCTGCCTTCACAGGTTTTTCACTGCCACTTTAACAGCAACTTCTTCCCTCTCTTCCTGGAGCACCTGCTGTCAGGCCAGATCTCTGTCTCTACAGGATCATTCCTTCTTGGTGAGTCTCAGGTGGGACTGGAGGGAGCAGCCAGGGTAGGACCTGGCTTGAGCCTGGGTTTGTTCTTCCCAAACTCCATCTGGGGAGAAGTGTCCTCGCATGCACATCTCTGGGCTGTAAGATTCACACGTGCACATGCCCCGCATGCTTCCCTGAGGCCTCTTGAGTTGTCCTTCATGGGCACAGAAGTAACCTGGAACCATTTCTAGTGATGAGGAGTCCAGTGTGCTGGACTCTTGCCAAATATCCACAAAAGAGGTGTTCTGAGCATTAGTGGCTGCAGAGGGTGTCCCCAGGATGCAGCAGGGAACACAGCCCTGAATCTAGTCCCTTTCCCTCTGTGGCATATGGACCGTTTCCAGGCTGCCACAGATGTGTGGGCAATGGTCTTAGAGTTACCATGGGAGGGTTCTGTGTGGGTCAGGACTGGTCACAGTGTCCTGTCCCTCATTTCCGCTCCCAGCCCCTGCATGACACTGAGCAAGTCTTTTCTTCCTTCTTGCCCTGGAGGTTGCTGGAAGAAGGCTTCTCTCTGTAGGAAGTGTGTGTGCTATGCCGCAGAGCCACCGGGTGGATCTGCTGGAGCCCTCTGTATGCGCCTGGGGGCTATTCTGTACCATGTGTCCTACAGCTCTGCCGGGGGCAGCAGCGTTGTTCTCTTTCAGTATCAGTCCTAGGGGCATAGTGGATACTGAAACTCCCTCAAGCTATTTGTGCCTCTGTCTCTGCTCAGGTGTTTCCTACATTGCCCCCCATCTCAACAACCTCTACTTCCTGTCCCTCTGCCGCCGCTATGGGGTTTATGCTGTGGTGCGAGGACTCTTCTTCCTGAAGCTGGGTCTCAGCATTGCCATGCTCCTGGCAGGACCGGATCAGGTGTATCTGCTCTGCATCTTCATTGCCAGGTAGGTGGTACTCCTTTTCCCTGCCCTCTGCCACCTGGGGTGGGCAATGACTTGTCCCTGTCCTGGGGAGAGGAGTGGGAGGCAGGGAACTGTAGCCAGGGTCACACAGAAGCCACGTGGCTCCCAGCTCTGATAGCACCTGAGCTTGGGACAGTCACTGCAGAACCCTCACACCCCCACCATGCCTGCAGCAGAGCGAGGGAGGACAGAGACCCGGCAGGGGTGGGGGCAGCCTGCAGCAGCCTCTCCTAGCTGCTGAGCTGAGCTCCTCTCCTCTGCAGCCTCCCTGTGGTGATAACCCTCAGCTTGTGCCCAGAGTGTCCCATCCCCAGGCCTGTTGGTGTGGCAGGTCAGGACTGATCCAGGGCATCGCTGCAGGGTACACAAGGCTTATTGCTAGCAGTGTTCCCCTCTAACCAGGGCTTCTGAAAGTCTTAAGTGTGGGAGAACCTTTCTCATCCTCTTCCTGTTTTCTCTGATCTCTCACCTGCTCCCATCATTTCTTGATGTCCCTATTCAGTGCTTTGCCTGTTGTTCTGCAGCAACCGGGTGTTCACAGAAGGGACCTGTAAGTTGCTTAACCTGGTGGTCACTGACTTGGTGGATGAGGATCTAGTCTTGAACCGCAGGAAGCAGGCAGCCTCTGCACTGCTCTTTGGGATGGTGGCTCTGGTCACCAAGCCTGGCCAGACCTTCGCCCCTCTGATCGGCACGTGGCTGCTCTGTGCATACACAGGTAAGGGTGCTCCCAGGGAAAGCAGCGGGGTAGGAGAGGGCAGACCTGTGAGTTCAGTGTCCTCCACTATGTCCTGTGTGGGTGCAGAGGGCTGTGCCAGGTCTCTGCATCGACAAGGCCGGTCACTTGGGGTGACAAAGGTCCATCCCCACTGTTCCCAGTCTCACAGACTCTTCTCTGACACCAGGTTATGACATCTTCCAGCGCAACCCCTTGAGCCACATGGTGAGTGCCCAGCCAAAGCTGGAGTCTCCTGCATTCCTGGAGCCAACGCTTCGCCAGGGCTGTTTTTACCTCCTTGTCTTCGTACCCATTACATGTGCACTGCTGCAGCTCCTCAGCTGGTCTCAGTTCAATTTGCATGGGAAGCGTCTGCAGATGGTGAAGGCTCAGCGCCAGAACCTGACCCAAGGCCAAGCACCAGAAGTCAAAACTATCTAGGGGTGCCCAACCCCCTAGGGGTGTGCCTGTGTGCAGGCTCATGGGCTGAGACGGCACAATGTTTACAGCTCAACTGTGAAATGCTGTAATGCCAATGTTTATCCATTCCAAGAGGTGGCCACTGGGGAGGGCAGAGAAGTTCAGCATGAGGGGCCTGGGGTAGATCGCCTGGCGACAGGAACAAGAGCATTTTATCCTGACCTGTCCCAGGGAGCACTGGGGAGGTGCTGGGTTGCAGCGTGTGCTGGAGACAGACACATCGCTGGTGCAATCCTGTGCCCTGGGCATGGTCTTGGGGAACTGCAGCCTCTGGCTGAGCGAGAGACAACTGGACAGGGAGTCCTTCCTTGCTCTAGAGCCCTACAGCTTGGGGGAGTGGAGCACGAGGCTCCTGAGGGACCAAGGAACTGATGGGGTGACAGCAGGAGCAGGGATGAGAGGACCCTGAATGCCTTTCCCAGTAGATGCTACACCCCCTCCCACATACAGTACTGCGGTTCTTGGACCAAATCCACTAAGGCATTTCTTGTTCCCAGGACAATATCCTGCACAGCCAGGGTCTGCCAGCTGTGCTTGTTTTATGCTGAGTTCTGTCCTTCATAGCCTTGCAGAGAGAGTTGTTGCAGGCTGGGAAAGGCTCTGGGATGGAACTTCGCTTGGAGCCTTGAGCTGGAACATGACATTTGGCATCCTGCTGCCTGTGTTTATCCCTCCTCTCCCCTTTACAGCCCTGGCTTAGCACAGTGTCACACAGCTGAGAGCCTCCTCCCACTCTGGTAGGGGCTGTGGGACTGAGGTCAGGGAACCAACCCCTAACTCAGCCATGGAAGTGCCTCCCTGCCCAGGGCCCTCCCAGGTGACAGGCAGCCTGGCACCTTCCCCTCTTGTGCAGGGGGAGAGCACAGCCTGGAGGAGATACCAGGTCTTGCTTTTGTGCCTTCAATTCCTCTTTGGAACCTTTCTGAGAACACTGGGCTGGCACAGGGCTGAGATTTTACCCCTGTGGGGAGAGACAAGACATCTCAGCTTCTCTCCACTTGAAATGGTGTCCCAGAGTGTGACCAGATCCATGGCTGACCAGCCATGGGCCCAAGAAGAGCAGTTGGTTTTGGCTGGGAGCAGATAGATAGTCACCAAAGGGAGCCCTGAGGTTAGTGTCTCCCCAGTCCCTGCATTGCATTTAAGGGTAGGTATAAGTGATGTGCCAAACCAGAGCTCTACCCCGTGCATGCCTGCAGCAGGAGAGGTGTGCAGGCAGCGTTTTTAAGTGTATGCATAGGGATGTGCTGATGTTTAGTGCCAGGTTCCCTCTGGGGTCACCCACAAACCTGCCATCCTGCCTCAGGACATGGCTGCCTTCTGTTTTCCTGCTGTGAGGCTTCTGTAGCTCTTGGTGTTTCGATCATAAGTTATGTGCAACTTATCACAAGGTTTGAGAATGATTCTTCATTTCATAAATTAAAGATGATCTTTTCTGTACTGCTTGGTGTTTTTTTCCCAGGGGGTGGATGTCACCTGGCTGTGGTTGTGTGGGAGAAGAGAGGCATAACTGTACCAGCCCTTGACCTCTCCATACTGGCAAACTGAGATCTTGGGGATAATGGTTGCTGGGGAATAGAGCAGCTTTGGACACCACCAGTGCACACCACAGCTGCAACCCAGGAACCTCCTCCCCTCAGACCAAAAGCCAGGCCAGGAATGCGATCCCAAACAAGAGATAGTGGCTTTTGGCTGAGATCAGCCAGCATCAAACCTGCAGTCAAGAGAACACAAGTTAACTCCTTAAAACTGCAATTGTGGGAAGATGAGGCCAGGAAGCTTGAGGGTTGTATATGAACGACTTTATTTAAGTATGCTGGGCACCACCAGGCAACATGGTTTGGACAGTGTGCGAGGGAACAGTCAGGCAGATCAAATGAATGCTGGATCAGAGACGGCACCTTTCTGTCCGGTCACTGCAGGTTACAAGTGGAGCACTGCTGCTTCTGCAAGGCCAGCAGCAGGGCAGGGAGCAGATCACTGGCACTGCCTGGGACATGCTGACTGAACCGAGGTGGGGGAGCTGCTTCTCCTCCACATGCTGCAGCAAACCAGCAAGAGGAACTGATTTTCCAGCAGAAGGCTGAGCATTGATGGTTCTTTTCTACCTGACGGGTTCTTGCTTAAAGCAGTCTGCTCTGAGGGGTAAGTGAACAAGCAGCTTGGCCTCAGCTGGGAGGAGACCACCACTCCTGCCTGCCTACAGCCTTTGGAGCCCAGTGGTAGGCCCTGGGACCGTGGTTCCCACAGGGGGAACATGCTGCTGCTCACATTCACCTGGGCTGTGGCAAGGCAGCAGCTCTCCAGCTCCTACCCCAGCTCTGAGCCTGAGAGCGAGTGACCCCATGGCAATGAACAGGATGGAAGGGAACAGGGAGGAACGGCCACTGAGCAAGTCCAGTTCCACTGCTACTGCCACGTACTGCAGAAAAGTAACAACAGAAAGAAAAGAGCACCAAATAATGCAGAAGACAAACCTGAAGCGGAAGTAGTGGCACACCCCAATGCAAGCAGGGCTCTAGCCCTGCCCTTGGCTGTAGAGCAGTAGAAGCAAAGCAGCCACCAGCTGAGCAAAGGCACACAGCCAGCATGACAGTGTCCTGCTCACAAACCTGCTGTTCACACCAACGTCCTGGTAGGGTTTATTGTCCTCTCCTTCAGCGCACTCATAGAGAACAGTGGTTACCGGGTGGCATCGCGGGGCTGGCTGCTCCACTAAGCACATGTGCTGTACACAGCATTAACATTGAGCAAGGGACAGCTGGCATCAGGTGTTCAAAGAAGACCCAAAGCGTAATTCCCAGGTGCTGTGGTCAGTTATTTGAGATATCCTCAGACATTTCAATAAATAAAACAATTTTTACATTACAATGCACCTTTCCAATTACTGTTTTTGCCCCAGAATGGATGAAGTACAGAAGAGTTATGCCTGGCTGTGAATACATGCTCCCTTTGCCCTGACGTGGCAGGAAGGAGGGAAACAGCCGCGACTCTTACAAAGAACACGACAACTCAGCACTGTAAATCTTGGCAGGTTGAGGGGGAACACACAAGTGCCTTCACCCCCATTCTGGGGCACTTGCTTCCAGAGAAGTAAAGGTACTTAAAACAAGGTACGAGAGAATAACCGTCTAGTACAATGACAGCTGATTAGGTTTGCTTTGTTCTACTCCATGCAATACAAACTAAGTCCTATCACCAACTTCTCCAGCTGCAGTGCAGACCCACACATCAGGCTAAGAAGTTACACAGGCATACACGCACTCACACACCCAAAACAGTGGGGGCAAATGGGCTTAACTGTTGAGAATGTGCTTTCTCTTAATTAAAACAAAACAAAAAAAATATATATATATATTAAAACCAACTTCGAAAACCTACTGATGGTGAAGCCGCTGCTGAAGAAGGAAGTAGCTATGGGGCCTTGGCTGTGTTTCCAGACAATCCAGGCATTGCAGTCGGGCTGACTAAAGCAGTGGTTGGCTCCCTTCTTGTCTGGCTTGCCAGGCAGTTTCTATAAACTGTTCCCTTTGTTTTCGCTTGCTTCTTTGTTTGTTTTACAGTGACAAATGTGATTGCGATACAGAAATTAAGGGACTGAAGTGAAAAAGGAATGGGCCATTCTGGAGAAATGCAGATTGGTATTTTCCCCTTTCCAATAATAAAAAAAACAACCAAAACAAAACAACAAAAACCAACAAAAAAAATAAAAAAAAATAAGAAGTTAGTAGTTCTAATACAACCCTCCTGCTGCTGTTGTCTTTGCTCAGTGACATCGGGGCATGCTGGCGCACACACACACACACAGGCAGCTCTCAGACACTCGGACTCAGAAAAGCGAGTTTAGAACTGAAGTGAGTCTTCGGAGGAGACTGAGGACAGGTCCCAGGGCTAGAAGGTTTTTCGGTGGATGGCACGAGCTCCGTCTTCTTCATATTCCTTTTTCGAAACCCACATTTTCTTAAAGGTGTCCAGTGAGGCCAGGATAGAGCCACTGGGGAGAGACAGCATGGGTTAAAGGACAACGCTGGGGGCACTCTCATCGTGTCTCTGCAGAGATAAGCTGTTTCTATTGCACGATGCTTCCCCAAATCAGAAAGCTGCTGAGGCTCCCAGTTATCTACAACTGAAACTCTCTGGACAGTCACTTCCTCTCCTGTCAGCATCAGATGTGCCAGCACTAGAGCCTGGCACAAGCTGCCCCTCCCAAAGGACCTGCTGGTTGCTGACCATCGCATGGCTGAATGACAAACCCTCCTGACACAGAAGGGACAACAGTGTGCGTGTGTCAGGTTGCGCTTCCCCACACCCCATCCCACACCCAGGCGTGTCACTGTGCAGTACGTACCCAATCCACGTGGAATACAATCTCTCCTGAGGAGCTGATATCTGGGAGAAAGAGAGAATCGGTCAGTACCTTCCCAAGCTCCAGTCTGCTCCTCCTGGCACACTGCCCCCATTCCACTATGGCTAACAGCTGACAAACACGGGTATGATCTCTTCCACCGATGGCACCCAACAGCACCCCCCCAAACAGCCACTGTGATCCAGGATCCTAGACAGGGGTCATGCTGTCAGAGGAGCCACCTTCTCAGTGATGAAACCAAACAGGTTTTTATCACAACAGCAAATACTGCTGGGCTGTCTCAGGAAAGTCATTTCTGGTTTGAAGCAAACGGCAGCTGCACTCTCAGCATGGTTCTTTAAAGGAGAAAGAACACTGCTCACAGTAAGTGTAAACACAAGAGATTGCTCCTACCCTTATTTTGACGTCCTTCGGAGCTAGTTTCTTCACTTCACTCAACAGCCTGTCACCAAAGCCTGTGCAAGACAAAGTGTGCAATGTGAGCCCGTTGGCCAAATCCTAAGTTCTGTCTGCTAACAACGCGGACATGTCCTGTGCAGTCCTACTCAAATACTCCACTCCAGATCTCACAGAGAGACCAGTTTGGAAAAGCACAGAACACAGCCAGTGAGGTAACAGGATTTTGTCTCACTCAGACCCATTTCAAACACCACGCAGGGGCCTCTATCCCTCAGTAGCAACTCGTGACGAACAAACAGGATTTTTAGCCAGGACCTCCTAGTTCCCTGTGCATTCCTCCTGTGTTCAGCCCATGTGTGCAGGGGAGCAGGGTTTGAATGGGAAGACCAGGAGCTATCTGGAGATGTCCATCTGCGAGTAACAGGCTGACAGTTTCTGGCAGGGGACATCTTTAAGTCAATGGGGACTACCTAAGCATGAAGGGAAAGGGTAGAAAGCTTTCTGCACACATGTAGCTGACACACATGTATGTCTGCAGTTCAATACCAGGACCGTTGAACTCTAGCGCATGCCAAAGACCTAAGGGAACCTCAGGAGATTCAAGAGCCTTTTAGATACCTGATCTCAAATATCCTAAACTATAGGAGCAGGAAAGAACATACCTATTCAGTCCTGACTCACACAGAGTGATAGGAGGAAAACAGTAAAAGCCCTGCAAGTCCAGGAGGTGACATACAAAGGCAGTAGTGTCCTGCATACCCATAAGGGTATGATTAGGGCTCAGGAAATTAGATAGTAACCCCCTGAGAAAGGAGAGTTCCCACAGCCCTCACTCCACAGGGCAAGTTGGGTGATCTAGGTTCTCTCTGCAGTTTCACATGAGAAGGAAACAAGAGATCAGTTATGTCACAGCCCACTGAAAGAGAAGAGACAGGAACCTTTGAAGAGCGTGGAGCCTCCAGACAGCACGATGTTGGAGAACAGCGTTCGCCTCAGGTCCATGTCTGATTTCTGAATGGCAAAAACAAGCACCTCATGGAGCCCTTCACATTCCTCCCCTATCAGGTCTGGCCGGAACAGGAGTTCTGGGGCCCGAAAACGGGCAGCGCCGATCTGCAAACAGAGAAGTTGGCACAGAGAGAAGAGAGAGCAGTGAGGCTCTGTGCATCATCTACAATTTGGCCCTGCCTTTCTTAGGTGAAACTTGAGAGCAATGAAGTATCCTGGGCATTAATGCTGCATCACTAGTTCCCAAGTGAACACCAATTTGGTCTACTTCTAGAAAGGGCACTATTTCCATTTTGCAAATGAGGAAGAAACTTGCTCAGCCCCATAGAGCAGGTCACTGGCAGAAAAGGGAGCAGATCCACCCCTGGTGCTGAAGGTAAGACCTGTATTTCCTCTCCTTCAACCATTCTATAGTGCACTTAGTCTTTTAAGGAGTATTTCTAACTCACTCTTCAAAGCAATTGCTTGTTCTCCTCTAGGCAGCAAGAAAGACACATACAAAACCACTGCTGAATTCAGTGAGCTGATAACTAGTCACACCAAGTACCCAATCTGCATAAAGATTCGATAGACTAGAGCCTGCCCTCAGAGAGCTCAGAATCCCCATGGCCGCACTGCATCCTTACCCTGGACTTTGTGAAGTTTCTAACAATGTTTTCTTCCCCCAGAAATTCTAATGCCCAGTCAACAGCCTGGGTTGAGTTCTGGTCTTTTAAAATTATCCCCTCCCACCCAACACCACATTAGATTTCCCATCACTAGGCAGAAAGCTATTCTGGAAACCCTGTGCTTCACATTAGGAAGCCTCTGAGGGTAATCCTTACAAACCTCAATAGTGCTTCCATCTGGCAGATAGTACTGAGCCTTCTCAGTCTCCAGAGTCTCATCCTTCTGGGGGTTTATTGACAGGTAGCAGGCACGCTGGAGAGGAAACAGAGTCACGGAGAATGAGATGAGAAGGGTAAACCCAAGTGTCTCTGATTGATAAAATACTTTTCACACTAATAATCAAAATCTGAATATCCCTTTGGGGAAACTAATGTCAATAGCATTTTGGGCTGGAGAAAGACCTATTGGGCTCTCATCAGGTAAAATACCTTGCAATATCCCACTTGTGATCCCTACCTGCCATTGATTTTACAGACCCTTGCCCTGAAGGGTAAACAAACGCTAGTGAAAGGTATCATGAGACCCTGCGAAACTGCAGCACAGAGTAATGCAAAACAGATTCTGAACCACCAGCCTGTCTCCATCTCAACAGCCTCTCAACAGTGATTAGTGCAACCTTGACTAGAAGTCTCCCAGAATACAGCATGGCTGAGGTTGCAAGGGACCTCTGGAGGTCATCTTGTCCGCCACCCCTTGTTCAAGCAGGGTCTCCCTCTGATAGGTAAAGGAATGAGGTGTGGAGCTAGGTAGGCCGGCACTTCCCAACAGATTTCCCCAAGTCATGACTCCCCTTGGGCAGAAGTCCCTTCTTGGATAAAGCCAGAAATAGACAGTGCATCACCTCCTTGATGGTCTTGACAATCTCAAACTCAGAGGTTGTGTGGAAGTCATAGCCCTCCTTCCGCAGATAGAGACGCAGGAAGCGGGAGACATCACGGCCAGCGATGTCAATCCGCATGATGGAGTGAGGCATGGCAAAGCCTTCATAGATGGGAACCGCATGGGTAACACCATCCCCCGAGTCCAGCACCACTCCTGTAGTCCTCCCAGTGGCGTAGCTAGCAAAGGGACAAACAAACAAGTCAGAACAAGCAATTCAAAGTGACCCCAAGCATGCAGCACATCCAGGCTCAACTCAGCAAGCAGAGATTTCACACAAACAGGGGCTAACCCCCCCAAGAAATAGTTCTCATCGTAGTTCAGCAAATTCCTGTAAAGTCTTTATTACAGAAACTAAAACTGATATTCAGTTCTTGCTTGACAAGGGGATAAGTCAGAGATCAGTGCGGTCTTCCACAGGCAGAGTTTTTTGGTTTGGGAAAAGTGGATTTCATGGCAACATTTCACAAGCACAGATCAAAGACAAGAGACACTTACAGGCTAAGCACAGCTTGCATGGAGATGAATAGTGCTGGCACATTGAAGGTCTCAAAGAACACCTCTGCAGCACGCTCTCTGTTCTTGCGTGGGTTTAGGGGTGCTTCTGTCAGCAGCACAGGATGCTGGTAAAGAAAAGAAGAAGCTGTGCTGTAGTAACCAGGAGGCAGCTAGACACGTGTTCCTGAACATTTCTGCTTATTTGTTCACTTGTGCAAGAAGACAGGTAGACAGGAATACTTTCAGCTAGTGAGCTGTATTAGCCTGTGAATAATCTCTATTAAGATGGAAGACCAGCAGGGTTCTGGTCTGGATATGAAGTGTTAAGAAATCTACTCTGTGAGCAACCCTGCCCCATGAAGGATGAACAAGATGACTCTTAGTGCCAGAAGTCAGCCACGTTAGCCAAAATACACACACTCTTCTAAGGGTGAAGGCATACGGTCTTACTGCGTGCAGGCAGAAATATTCCTGCTCCACTTATACAACCTATCACACTCAGCCATTTAATAATTTTTTGGTCAGCTCTTTCCAGACCACAGGATTGTGGTTTTCTCCTTCCTCACTTCAGATCATGTCACAGCTGAGTGGATATGCCTGATGCGCAGGCAGAACAGGAAAAGTTAGAAGCACTTGGCCTAGAGCGGAGTCATAAGAGAAAGTGTGAATAACAAATGCTGAAAGTCAGATTTTCCATCATCCCAGAACATTAGATCTGGGGAGGAATTCTGCTTGGACGCTTCTTGTGCAGGATCTCCCGAGAGGTAAAAGAGAGCAGTTTAACAGACATATTTAGAAAGTTAGAAGGAAGAGTAAAGGAAAAGTCCCATTTCTTTCCTGGAGTTCCATGAGTCCTGGTGTTACACACACACTGAATGACACCTGTGCCATTCACAATGAGGTATCTTACCTCCTCCGAGAATGTCTGAAGCTGGTCTTTTGAATACACATACTGCCAAATGCGCTCCATGTCGTTCCAGTCCTTCACTATGCCATGCTCCATAGGGTATCGGATCGAGAGGAGACCTCTGTGCTCCTGGGCAAACACAAGAGAGGTTGTTTGAGTCTGACAGGTATGCACATTTCTGATCACTGTGACTATGATTTAATGTCAGACTCACTTTTTATTCTACTAAAAGTCAACTTATCTCTAGCATATAGGGCAAAACCCAAACATTGATAACAAACATCTCTCCCAAAGAAGTATTCTTAAGATTGAACAAGGCCTTTTTATACCAAGTAGGAAAGTCTGGCATGTGTAGAGCACATTCCATTCTAACACTTTCAAGCTAACATAAAGACACCTGTCAAATGGTATTTTTGTCCTACGAGCTCAGTTATGATATAAAACATAACAGGGTGGGATTGGGGAATGCATTTTGGAGGTCTCACAAGAAATGTGAGATCATGACTAGATGCTGACAAAGCAGGTCTATGGAAAGCAAGCTTCTTGCCCACGTCAGGGAAATAAGAAACCAAGTAGGGTCCATTGCTAAAGTTCCCCATCAAAAAGATGGGGATGTAACTATACAGACCTAGAAGTAGCCTAGGAAAAAAGAAGAGATATAGAAGGACTTGGGAGAAAGGTCTGTGGACAGCAGGTTGGCACAAGAATTTCATGGAGCTTCCCACTCCACCTTGGACATGCTTAAAAGTGACAATCTATTTTGTTCTTCAGATCTACACACTGGTATCAAGGAACCACAGCCCCTCCTTACAGCAGCATAATGGGATGTATGGAGAAATGCAGTATATGTTTCTTACCTCTGCTTTTGGACCAATGAAAATGTCTCCTTCTAAAGCACCAGCCATAACACGAACGTGCTTTGGTCTGCCCACACTAGAACAGAGGCAAGAATATAAATGCTTCAAGAGAGAGAGCTCAGATGCACCCAGAGATTAACTACTTTGTGTTCCTCTGTCCTAACCAGTACTTTTAAAGCAATGGGTGAGTGTGGGGGCACTGCAGGGTGCAGACAGACCCAGGTTGCTCTGTGTTAATCTCAGAATCAGAGGTGAAGGGAACAGATTGTAGGCAGTTCTGAACCGGCAGGACACATTGCTGAGTCTGCCCACACCTTCCCTGGTGATTCAGGACTTCTTTATTCAGCAGTGTCTGGGGTGAGCATGGCTACACTGAGCAATGGTCTGAACTGACAGATCCACATGGAGCTGCCCAACCCCAGGTAGGCTTCTCAGACCAGATGTTCATAGTCCCACACCTCACCTCATCATACAGAGCACAAATATACTCATTAAAAACCTACCCCATTGAAATAAAAGCCAGTGACTATTCAGTGTTCCTGATCTGACAGTCCTTCTAGAAAAACTCTCAGAAAACTTCCAAGGAAGTATGGCAGGAATCAAGACATCAGACCACACACCAGAGGTCTTCACACCTCTCGTCTCAACTTTATGTTTTTGACAGTTCTTTTCCTCACATCTCATGTGTAAAAAAGATCCTACAGCTCTGGCTGGGTGTTGAGCCTGACAAAGTGATAAGTCACCTTTTATGGTGTGTTCCCCCCTGGAAAGATCTCAAAGTGCTTAGTAGCAGGGATGATCTCTCCCTGATGCTTCTGTGCAGCAGGCAGAAATAGAATAATTCATTTCTCCAGTGACAAAACTGGACCATTCTCCCCCTCTACGTATCAAAGAATTGGTAAAAGGTACAAGGAATTAACAAGACCAGCAGAATACTTACTAGTTCGGAAAGCAGTATTTCGGTATTTGGTCGCCTGCAAAACCTGCTTTAATCACACCCGAACCCTGCGGGAGCAACAGATAAACACACAAGTTTATCATTCATTCAGTCATCTTCACAAGTTTTAAAGGAGCAGCAAAGTACATCAGCACCGCCAGATCTTCCCCTTTTTACTAGGAATAAAGCTCCCCATGGACTGATTCTCCAAGCAGGGCTGGGCATGGGAAGGTGGCAACAGGGCCACAAGAGGGGAGTAAGTGGCACTTTCCCTGGCAGTGACACATCACACATGGGCAAACCCAGGGGAGCATCCTGGTCCTGCTCCACATGCACACCGAAATGCTGCTCTGTACAAAGTGTTCTTCTATCCAGTGCTATTGCTAGGGAGGCAGGAGGCTAAACCCAAGCTCTCCAGTTTTCTATTGATCTTAAATACTCTCTGAGTGGAGGACAGCACTCCAGAAAGCTAAGCAATAGCAACTGAACCCTGCTAAAAGAGGGAAGATGATGGTTGTAGGCCTCTCAGAAGAAGCAGATAAGAAAGGAGGGAGAGAGGGTGGATAAAGTCAGAGGAGGGGTGGGAAAGGACTGTGTGAAACAGGTTGGAGACTATAGAAAAGAAGATCAGGTGGTGATAAACTAGCTAACACTAAGGAGCCAGGTCACAGAAATGTAGTCAGAAAAGACACTAAAAACAAACCCAAACTGGGATCTAGGAAGAACAAAGGTGCCAGTCAGGCTGCAAGAGGAAAGGCTGGAGGCAGGAAGAGCAGCTGACAGGATAGGCTTATTTAGAAGGGACAAGGAAGAAGAGATTGAGTATGGCAGTCAGAACGGCACAGATCCAGAAAGCCTTCTGTGACACTGAAAGCAGCAAACAGAATGGGTAAAACCAGCCACGGGGAGGCCCTGGCAGGGAGTCAGTGCCAGGCATCTGGACCCGCAGCTCCCATCCCGTCAGTATCATCCAGAAGCACCCCGGGAATCATCAATTTGGATCTGTGCTGACTCCTTCCCCTCCTCCATTTCCTCTCCCTGCAGAAGGAATGACATCTTGAAACAATGAGCAGCTTGCAGGAACTCCCAAGATTGCCAAGGAGTGGATTTTCATAGCATCTCCTTGGAAAAACCATATTGGTAATCCCAGACTACTATGGCAGGAAACTCTGCAGAAAGAGGAGCAGTTCCACTTTATCCCATACTGGGAGCAAAGCATATGAGTATGCATTGAAACCAATGACCTGTGAAGTCACTCTCAAGGGCTCTACAGCAGAACTGCTGTGGTTTTGAGGCCAAAATGACATTTTGGCTGCCCCAGAGCATTTTAAAATGAGTAACAATGCAGCTTCTCCACCGCTTTCCTCTTCCCACCACCTCTGCATAGGTCAGCATCACAGCTTTCTCTTGGAGGCTGAGGCTAAATGAGTTGCTCGGGCTGCCAGAGGTTACCAGCCAGAGCAGGCTCAGCAGAAAGGAATGCAGGGCAGCCCCAGCCTCTACAGTTCACAGTGCAGTGCCTTATTCCCAAGCTATTTTATCAGCAATTTCAATCAAGGCGCCAGGCTTTGCACAGAGAATTTGTGCTCTGCCACCAGTGCTGGGGCACTCCTGCCAGTATCAAATTTGCCAGGATGCATCCATAAGAGACGAGATCAGGAACACCCTGCAAACCAAACCTAGCTAGTTATAAAACATATAAAAGGTAGATGGCTTGAATCCTTGTCTCCTGACCAGTGCCTGCAGCCAGGCTGGCTCAAGGAGCACACCCAAGCTGGCATCTCGGCAAGAGGGAGTCACTCCAGTTTCATTCCAAAGTCTGCACTAACAGGTACCAGTGTGACAAAGTGGCCTCTGAAGTGTTAAAAAGACTTCCCTCTAGATAGACTCTCTTCTGGCTGCTCACTTCAAAGCAATGCAAAGAATAAAACAAACCCACTATTTTTGTTTCCCTTATAAACAACTCTATACCTGGGAAATAATACCATCCTTTGTCAAGTCTTGTAGCAAAAAAGTTGAATTGAAAGCAGTACCATAACCACATCAGACTATTGTGCTTATTGACTGTTTTTATTCAAGGTAATGCCTGCTCCTGCTGCCAGCACAGTCTGCTGCTAGGAAGTGGTTTCAGGGGAACAGTGATGCTCCTGTTTTAATGCAGACTGAAACTTCCTTATGCCAGGCTGAAAATCACCCAGTGTCCTGGTGAGATTCCCAGCAAGTTCTGCATTCGAAGGTTTACATATCAAGGTTCAAAGTTAACCAAATATGTGGGTAGTTCAGAATCCCTAGCTGGAGTCAAGGAAGAATGACTGTTTTGAATGTGCTGTAGGATGGGACTTCAACGGAGCTGTGCCTGGGAACACACCAAGCACAGCTGTTTGCTATCTCCGCACGACAAAGACCTGACAGCATTTTCTGACCTATTCAATTTTTCTTGAAAACATTTTGTTTCTTTGAAGCTATGTTTGCACTGAGGAAATCTGTTCGTTATAGACCACTGAGATTCCTGTACAATGAAAGGAAAAGGTTTAGATTTCCAAATAACCCTGTCTGATTCAGAAGGTTTAAAGTAAAAACCTTGGGGTTTAATTCTTTGTTTCAAATAAGCAAAAAAACCTCAGCCCCATGCATCCTCCCTTCTGCTACAAGCTCTGATTAATTAAAACCTTTCAAAAAACTTAAAAATTAACATCCTTCCACCAGCACCTATCCTGGCTGGGCTTTCATCCCATTCTGTTTTGTTTTAATATGAACAAAAGAATAAAAGAAAGAAGAACTACATGTCAAATGTAAAGGTCAAGGAAGATAATCTCATGAAAAAGTCTCCCGAGTACCTTGAAGTAACTGCACATGCCTCTTCTGTTAGCTCTGTGGCTAGTCACTTATTGACTCATTCATCTTGGTGTGTTTAGGACTCAAATATAAATGGAAACCACCAAGAGTCAATCTGCTTTGTAGTACTTGTTATGGAGAGTGTATGTTTCATATTGTTGTAAAGCTATTTTATTAGATATACATTTTATAAGAGCAAGAACAAACCAAAGACACAACGGCCCTTACTGACAGTTCAGCTGTTTAAAATGCCACCACACAGACGACAAAGCCATATTTTATCCTCTTTAATGTAAACAGAGGCAATTCCATGGAGGTCAAGGAATTTGGATTTGCTTAGGTCACAGCTGAACCATGCTGTCTCTTTACATGTGCATTATGTTCATCAGGGCTCCCAGACCATTTATTTCAGAGAATGCTTGATGCAGTGCAAGATGGGAACACAACTCTTAAAAATTACTTATTAGACAATGAAGAGTATTAAGGTTGTGCTGAGGTACAGCTCCAGCCTCCCACTGTATATTACGGAACTCTCCCTGCTGAAAAATTGCAGCTGAGCATATTGTTTGGTAAGAGGAAAAACCCTTCTTGTTGAGTTTTTAGCTTTATACTTTAACATCCTTTTGGAACACACTGAGATACCAGAGCAGGGCTCAGACTGGGGGGTTCTGGCTCATCCACCAGCTCAGTATCTCACTTCCCCCTTCCTACCCTCCCATACGTGTGACAGGAAAACATTCAGCCCTGCTGAAAACCTGCAGCTCTCTGAGGAAAAGCAGTAATGAGGTAGCAGCAGGAACAGCGGTACCTGCTCTGTGCAGCTCCACTTCCCATCCTGCCTGAACTCAGGAAAGGACCAAAAATGCAGCGTCACCACAAGGCTCCTCACTGACAGCCTGCCAGCGCTCAAGGCAGATGTCACAACAACTGCTTCATTCTGCTTCTTGTACAGGGAGGAGAAGGGGGAAACTCATTTATCAAACAAGCAAGAAGAATTAGCTTTTCTAAGACAAACTGATAAAATGGAGAAGAAACAGAGTCAGTTGCTGGCAAAAGAGCCCTTCTCCAGGTCTGAAGCAGGGGTGCAATCGCTGTGCTAAACAAAAGAAGGACATGCTGAAAATGGATATAGGCTGCTATTGTATGACTATAGCACAACAAACTCATCCTCACAGTACCAGGGTGCCTGGAAATAACTTTAATGGTTAGCTAATCACTCAACATTGCAGCAGGGCCAGAGCTACTCCAGTCATCTCTAAGAACAATCAACTTATTCTTTAATGTCTCCAATAAAGAAGATAACATGTTTTTCTCCATGTGGTAAACTCTACTGCTTAATCTCCTTTTCCATTACATATTTTCTTTCGATGTCTAACTAAATCTCTCTATTGTGGTTCCAGGGGAAAAACCAAAACCGTGTCAGAGAAGCCAAAGATGTAGAAAGAAAACTGGGATCAGTAATAAAGAAGGGGTCAGAAAAATAACTGGCTTGATCTGAGAGGACCTACAATCATTCAGCCTATGGGGAAAAAGGGCAATAGACTGAGAAGTGCTAAGCTAGCGAGTCCACATCATATGGCAAAAAGATTCAGCAGAAATTAAGATTACAGAGAAAGAAGGGAGCACAGCACTGACCCTTGGAGACAACAAAATCTGATTCACTGGCAGCAGAATCACGAGGGAGGAGCATGAATTTGTGACTCACTATATGGAGGGAGGCTCCAACATATGCCCTCCCACCCCTTCCTGGATGGTCCTTTCTCTTGAGAGCCCAGCATGGATGTGGCTACTCAGAGCTGGACCCAGAAGCACCTCACCAAGG
>NW_009913788.1:0-352 GCF_000696875.1 Nestor notabilis | reverse complement strand
TCCCCCCCCCCGGCGGAGCCATTACCCACACAGGTTGAATGTCTGCTTTGAGCTCATGAGAAGCATTATCAGCTGGGAGCAGCCATCTGCAACGCCACACCCCACTGTCAAGATTACAGCTGATGCAACCCATGCTGGGAGCAGCTCCTTCAGGAGCTCTGCTCCTGCGGGATTCAGCGCGGGATCCATGCCATGGGTGCCAGCGCTCTCTTGCTGTGTCCAGCCCTGTGGAGAGGTGGCCGGTACTGGGGTCATTGGGCCGCGATGGGGGGCTGGCTGCAGGATATCGCCTCCAGCCCGGTGCCTCAGCGAGAAGCGGGCAGCGCGGCCGGGCCCACCAGCCCCCATTGTC
>NW_009913787.1:5333-5650 GCF_000696875.1 Nestor notabilis | reverse complement strand
AGGCCCCTTGCTTGGGCGGCCGTTAACGGAGCGGGCGAGTCCTGCGATGTCCCGTGAGGTGTCGCGATGCGCGGGGTGCGCAGCCCATCGACGGGCGCGCAGGTGGCATCGAGCCTCTGCGGGGCACAGCGGAGGAGCTGGGATCTCCATCGTGTTTTACCCTCTCCCCGAGCCGCACTTGCCGTGTGTTTCCCGTGGCTGTGGACATCTCGCTTTTCCTGTCGGTAGCTCCGGTGGCCGAGAGCTTGTTTCCTCTTCTCCTTTTGTGTAGCCGTAGCTCCTAATGGAGGCAGCTCCGCTGGCTCTCTCTTTTCCAG
>NW_009913787.1:635-5279 GCF_000696875.1 Nestor notabilis | reverse complement strand
GCAAGTGCTGCTTGGGCTCCTGCTAACAGCAGCCGCCGGCACGGGGATGCTCACACCGGGCATAGGGACTCACGGGGACCCCCTCTCTTCCAAAAGAGCAGCCACCAAAACTTGAATAGTAGCATTTGGGATCTGCTGTGTTTGCCTCCTCTTTTATTTCTTACCCCCCTTTCCATTCCCTCTTTTTCTTGCCACGAGTGCTTATCTGAAAGAGGTTCTGGTTTTGTTGTAAAGAATACAGCTGCCCCTGGTGCTTGCTTTCCATCTGAAGTCATCATTGTCAGCACCTCAAAGCAAAAGGCTTTTTGCTCGCCTGGTTAATTGATCTGTCCATCAGTTTGCCACAATTAGAGAGCTCTTGCTCCAGCCTGATGGGCTCGGGGTGATCTTTGGTGCTGCGGTTGCAGGGTTGTGTTCTGGGGGCTTGTTTTAAGGGTTGTGAGAGGGAGCATGACACGAGCTGGATGACAGACTGATGCTTTTGAAATCTTAATGTGATTTAAATACCAGCACGCTGCTGATGCCTTTAACAGAAATACCCTGCTAACATATTCATCCCAAGCCATCCTTCACGTTTGTCAGGTCCTGGCTACCTGAGTCCTTCTCCAGCTTCAGCTGGAACTGTCTAAATATTTGCTCGCGATAGGAAACTATGTTAGTCTGATTTAACAGGACATTTTGGATTGAAACATTGATTTCTGTTTGTTTTCCCAATGAATTCAGTGCAGCATTTCAAACAGAGCAGCGGTGTAGGCTTTCCAGCTGCTCTGCTCGGGCAGAACAGTGTTGCTACCATGTGAAGTGGAGCATCACTTACAGCTGTAAATCCACCAGAAAACACCAAACCTGCGGGTGAAAATCATTCCTCCCACTTGGTGAGGGGTGGATCCTTTCGGGATGCTCTGTTTGCTATGGCTTGGCAGTGACAATTGCACAGAACAATATAATGCCACTTAGAAACGCAGCATTTGGGGGAAAACCAGTCACAGCCTCAGTTCTGTGGCAGAAATGTTGTTATTTCCAAAGCCACTGAGGTTTTCCCATCCAACTCTACCAGTTAGTCTGATGTCAGTGCTCTGTCCTTCTTGCCAGTCGTCTTCGCCACCTTTCTGCCTGACAGCCTTATTTGTTTTGGGTTATTTGCCCTCTCTGGACAGAATCTAAGCCAATTCTGTTTGCTGTGAGGGTGTGAAGTGCTGCTGTACAGCCGGTGGGACGCGCGTGCTGGGACACGCATGCTGGTGCGTGGTTGAGCTGTGGTTATCAATTTAGATAGCAGTTGACGATGATGATTTGGAGGGAAATACCCCCTTTAGCAAATGCTTTTCTAATACTACTGCAGCGCTGAAAACAAGCCCTTGGGAGCAAATCTATCCAAAGTAAACAGCTGAAAAATAATTAGACATCGTAGGCAAAGGCACACTCACTGTTTGGATCAGGAGAGACTGAATGGATGATTATACCTGGCGCTGCAAAACTCCAGAGGTGTGCTCAGATGGGCAAACAGTGCATTCAAAAGCCTTACTCAGTTAACCCTGGTAATAGACCTCATGGAAGTAACAACAGGAACAACCTCTGCTTCGTGCCCAACCACCCGAGCTAATGAAGTCCCAGCTATCATATCGTTAATAATACATGAAATAGCAGTTTGGATAGCAGGGAAATACAAAAGGAAAAAGAAAAACCAAACCCACTCCAAAGCAGTTGTAAAACTAAAAATAGCTTTGGACACAAGCTGGTGCTCTGGTGCTCCGTGCCATGGGCTGTCGGGGCCAGCATAGCGTGTATGTGACACCAGGGACACTCAGTGGCCCCAGGGGCTTTTCCTCCTGGTCCCGCGGGCTTGCTGACCCTCGCCTCTGGTCTCCTGCTTCGCCTCACAGCGTGCGTGCGTGTGCCTGTGTGTGAGCTGCTGGGTAGGTTTGTGGCTGTGGGTTTGTGTCTGTCTGGTGGTATTTCCTCAAAGTGGAGGGCTGGGGAGTGTTTGTAGCTTGTGGATGCAAACTGCATTTAGAGGGGAAGAAAGGAGGGAGGCTTTGCAGGCAGTGCCTGGGGGAATTGTGCTCCTTGCTTCAGCATGATGGCCCTAAGGCTTGGGGAAAGGGAAGGCTGCTTCAGAAATGCTCACTGCTGTCCAGCGCAGCCATCTCCTTTTCCATTTGGACCAAAAGCAGGGGTTTAGTGATAAAAAAAATCACAGAATCACAGAGTGGGTTAGAAAGGACCTTGAAGCTCCTCCAGTTCCACCCCCTGCCACGGTCAGGGACACCTTCCACTAGAGCAGGTTTCTCCAAGCCCCGTCCAACCTGTCCTTGAACGGTGCCAGGGACAGCGTAGATTAAAACTCACGGCCAGGTTGCTGCTCTGAGTGAATGAGTTGGCTGTTACAAGATCATTACAGTTTAAGCTTTCACACTTGCAACCCCTGTACCAGCAACCAATATTCTTTAAATAGAGAAAATGCACTTAAATGTAATGCTGCTGGTTTTCTAAGACAGAAAGAAATGTGATTGTGTGGGAGAATGCAATAGGCCTTTATCCACTTAGTGTCCAGGGTTGATATTCTAGCATGAAGCTTTACTGTAGAAACGTAGACTAAAGTGGAGTCACAGTGATGTTTCACCTGAGAGTATAAAACATCTTCCCTAAGAAGAATAGCACAGTGGAAATCTTTATCCTCCTGTAAAGAGAAAGGTGGGACTGATGCTATCATTCAAAAGTTAAACCAAAGGATGTCATTAAAAAGAATAAATCTAAATCTGATTTAAAATTCATCATTTTGCACGTTCTCTGTCCCCTGTCAGTATTTGTGCCATTGGAATTTAATTCATCTGTTACATGTTATTGTTTTTCTGTCAATGTGGGTGAAAACCCACATGAAATAGAGAGTATGGTGAGCTGGTGAGATGTGAAGTGCCGCCAGCTGGGTGAAGAGCACAGCCTGAACCTCTTCTAAAAATCTCTGAGCTATCAATATTACAGTAATATAATTTGCAAAGAATATTTCAAGTTAAATTGTGGTGGAAGCCCCTCAGGTGGGCTTGGCAGCGCTGGGCTCTGCTTCTGGCCATGGGCAGCTGAAAGTGAGGACAACTTGTCTGGAGAAGGAAGTGTATTTCCCACATTCTGTGAATCAGAATCCCAGACTAGGTTGTGTTGGAAAGGACCTTAAAGCTCCTCCAGCTCCAACCCCTGCCATGAGCAGGGACACCTTCCACTAGAGCAGGTTGCTCCAAGCCCCTGTGTCCAACCTGGCCTTGAACACTGCCAGGGATGGGGCAGCCACAGCTTCTCTGGGCACCCTGTGCCAGCGCCTCAGCACCCTCACAGGGAAGAGCTTCTGCCTCAGAGCTCATCTCAGTCTCCTCTCTGGCAGGTTCAAGCCATTCCCCTTGTCCTGTCCCTCCATCCCTTGTCCCAAGCCCCTCTCCAGGTCTCTTGGAGCCCCTTTAGGCCCTGGAGCTGCTCTAAGGTGTCAGAGCACCCAGGCTCCAACTCCTCTTGAACCAGCCCAGCTCTCTCAGCCTGGCTCCAGCCCTCCGAGCAGCTCCGGGGCCTCCTCTGGCCTCGCTCCAGCAGCTCCACGTCCCTCTGGTGCTGTTCCCCAGAGCTGGATCAGGGCTGCAGGGGGGGTCTCCCCAGAGCACAGCAGAGGGAGAGAATCCCCTCCCTGAGCTGCTGCTCACACTCCTTATGACTGATGTACATTGAATTTCATGGAATCTTCCATAGAGTATGTGTGATTATTAGCTCCACGTGAGTCAAAGTAAGATGAGGGATGCTTCTGGGTCTTGCCTGGGTTTCCTTAGGTGTGACCCTGCTCGCTGCTTAGGCAGGTGTTTAACAGCACATCAGCGATGGGCCACCAAACCCATCTTACCTCAGCCAGCTAAAAACGATGTGAACACACAGTTTAACACTCCATAAGCCCTGTGGGACGGAGCATTCCTTCTTGGTGTCTGAGCTGTGCCTGTAGCAGTGGAGTCTAGCAAATAAACACCTATTAAGCTGGGGAAGGAATGTGTGTCAGCTCCCGGAGAGCACAGCGTGCTCAGGGCTTTACGTCCTCACTTTTTACACGTGGCAGGGTTGGGAATGCTGCTTTTATCACTTTTCCTTAAAGTTCTGACTTAGGTTATAGGTGCATCTTCAGTAAAGATGCTCAGTTGAGTTCTTGCTGAGGGCTGCCTTCTATCATGTGTTCTGTAATTCTTCCTTTGCTGTTTCAGTGTCTCAGTGCATTTAGAGCCGGGCAGTCCAGGCTTTTGAGAAGTGTTTACTGCAACACGTGCCGCCAAGCACCGTGGTGGAGAAGTCTTGGTGGCATCAGCGGGGTGGCAGCTCAGCTCATCACTGGCACACTGAGTGTCGCATCAATGTTGGACACCAGCTTGGTGCAGGGAGGCTTTGGGATGCCTGTGTTGTGGCTGTAACCTGCTGCCTATCTGTGTGTCAGGGATGAATGTGCTTCTGGAAGCTGTCCATGGAGCAGGAGGGCTCCTGCGTTGCTGAACCGACTGGTTCTGGCATGGAAGAGTGCGGGACTCCTGTTAAATGTGTCGTGGTCAGGAGTAAGATGATGTTTCAGTCCAGGGCTGCCATGTTCCTGGTGTCCCACTTCTCTCAAACAAAGGTGTGACGGAA
>NW_009913787.1:297-570 GCF_000696875.1 Nestor notabilis | reverse complement strand
CAGGAGTGCTTGTGGCACCCATTGTTCTTCAAGCAGGTTTCTGAAGGGCTTTCTCATGCTTTGAAACCACACAGCTTGCCCAGCTCAGCAGGCTTGGTTATTTGTATTTAAACACAAGATCTTGGCTTTTAGCAACTGCATCTATATCAATATTTCAACTTATTTACGATGCTCTTGGAAAAAAGAAGGAGGCATTTTCTAGCATCGATTTGAATAAAACCTCTTTGCTGGCAGCTTAGGGTTTGGTTTTTTTCCCAGCATCTGAATTATCCT
>NW_009913787.1:0-244 GCF_000696875.1 Nestor notabilis | reverse complement strand
GTGCAGGTCTCTAGTGTTCCTGGCTGTGGCCTGTGTAAAGCACGGGAATAGCGACCTTTGGCCTGCCTGCCCGCAGCACCGCGGTGTCCTCTGCTGCTCGTCTTCGTCGTGGCTTCCAGCGCAGAGGACCTGGAATTAAGGCTTAAATTGGCAGCAGGGAGAGGAAGGAGGGAACCGGGCGTGCGAGGGGAGGATGGTCGGGTTGACTTTCGCAGGCTGGGAGGGACGAGGCGCTGCTGTGGGC
>NW_009913786.1:8261-8538 GCF_000696875.1 Nestor notabilis | reverse complement strand
CCTGCTGGCCGCGCACGGCGCTGCAGCTCCCCCTCCTTCCCCCCACCCCCTTCTGCTCTATTCCTACCCCGGCACTTGAGAGCGGGGAAGGATTACGAGGGAATATTGAGGAAAACCTCAAGTGTTTAGGCTGGTGGGGTTGGAAGGTGATCCCGCCGCTCTCTGCTCTGCTGAGACCCCACTTTGCAGCACTGGGTGCAGTTCTGGTGTCCTCAGCATAAGAAGGACATGGAGCTGCTGGAGCAAGTCCAGAGGAGGCCACGAGGATGAGCAGGGG
>NW_009913786.1:4780-8085 GCF_000696875.1 Nestor notabilis | reverse complement strand
AACCCACCATTTCACATGGTAAGAACCCGTGTCACCTGAAAGCACGTGCCATATCGGATCCTGTTGGTACTGGGAGGGTAAATGCTCCATCCCTGGTAGTGTTCAAGGCCAGGTTGGACAGAGCCTTGGACAACACCATCTAGCGTGACGTGTCCGTGCCCATGGTAGGGGGGTTGGAGCTGGATGATCTTAAGGTCCTTTCCCACCTGAACCATTTTGTGATTCTATGATAATCAGGGAACCAAAGGGACTCTGAATGGAGGAGCTTGAGACACACTGTAGCTGGCTACTTCTTTTTTACAGAAGATCCTCAAGACTTTCTAGCTGGAGAACTGGGTGAAGAGATACCTAATGGGGTTCAACAAGGGCAAGTGTAGGGCACTGCACCCAGTGGGGAGGAAGAACCCCAAGTACCAGGACAGGTTGGGGGTGACCCACAAAAGAGCAGTTCAGCTGAGAAGGACCTGGGCGTGTTGGTGGATGACAAGTGGACCATGAGCCAGCCCTTGAGCCAGGAGGGACAAGAGTGTCCTGGGGTGCATGGGGAGGAGTGTGGCAGCAGGTCAAGGGAGGTGATTCCTTCCCCTCTACTGACCCTGGTGAGGCCACATCTGGAGCACTGTGTACAGTGCTGGGCTCCTCAGTACAAGAGAGACAAGGAGCTTCTGGAGAGGGTCCAGCAGAGGCCACAAGGATGCTGAGGGGTCTGGAGCATCTCTCTCATCAATGCAGATCAATAGCACAAAGGATGTGCCAGGAGGATGGTGTCTTATCAATGGTGCCCAGCAACAGGATGAGGAGAAAAGGCCATAACTAAAACACAACAAGTTCCACCTCAACATGTGGAAGAATGGCACGTTCCTGTGTGCCCTGCTCTGGGTGGCCCTGCCTTGGCGGGGGTTGGACTGGATGATCTCCAGAGGGCCCTTTGACCCTAATCATCCTGTGATGCTGTGATCCTGTGATGGTGTGTGCCATTGTGGCTGTTACCTAGGAACATTGGACTTGTTTTTCCTGAGAATCTAGCTCTCTGGTTGTCTAGGGCAAGATACCCAGTTCATAAACTGAGGGAGATCCATTTCAAAAGCACTTGCTTTCTCTGGCCCTACTATTCCCCTTGGAAAGCTGTTCCAGAATCTCATAATGCAGCTTCTTAAGATTTCCAGCCCACATTTATTAGGGCCCCGTCTATATCCATTTGTTCATATGCCAATTTTGTCCTTGAACTTAATTAGCTCTGATATTTACTCCCCTCACAGTGTACTAATATTCCTTCTCATAATTTCTTTTGTTTAAATCAAGCTTTTCAGTCTTGTCTTATAAGATAGAATCTTCATTTCCCTGATTATCCCCATATCCTAGCAACTTATGAAAACTGGGTCATGACCAACACCCAGAAATGAAGGTTTTCAGAAGGGTTCATTATTCTATCCGTTTTCCATTTGACCAAGACACAAGTAAGGAGAAGGATTAGCATAAGGTCAGACAAACCACAATTCTTCTGACTTCAAGTTCTTTCGCAATCTATCAGGGACATGAGTTCTGAAAGGCTTGTGGTTTATAACTTGGCATTACATCAATGAACATTTATATACCTATATATCATCTTCTGGAAGGGAAGAATGGCCTTGTAGTTAAGAAGGTACATTACAGATCTGGACATTTTGCTTTGAACACCAGGTCTGCCATAAGCGACAGAGGTAACTTGGGTGAACCCTTTAGTCTTTTGCCACATTTCACCAGTTTTAAAATGAGGTCAGTAATATTAGTCTTCTTGTCACCTCTTTTGCCTTCCCAGATACCTACTCACATTATTACACTGTCAGTCAGACCTTTCTGGGTACTCCTGATACCTGGCATTCTGAAGTCCAGAAGTGTCCGTGACCCTGAAGCTGATGGTTAAATATAGCCCCTACTCCTATAAAGTCTACTTTAAGGGTCTCTCGTAAAAGCTGTTAGTAAGCACAGTAGGAACAAGAATTCCTGGGATCTGCAGACCATTGATTACATTAAAATCCTTCTCTATTATTAAACTAAACCCAGGGGCCAGCAGTAAAGTCAGAGACTAACTGCAAAGCTACACCTCGACTTCTGGTTTTCAAGCCTTTGCCTGGTTGACGACCAAGTCAGCACTTTATTACATATTATTTAAACACATGCACAATTTAACACCTTTTCATCAGTTTTCACTTCAGATGGTAGTTTCTGATCAGGTAATACAGTACAGAAACTGGACTAAAGCTGGGAGTCCCAGCAGCCCCATAGCCGGAGTGGTCCTGGTAATCACAAATCCTTGTCCTTCCCCAGCAGTCCGGGTGTGGAAGGGTGAGGCTGAGCACAGAAACAGAGAGCACTCTCTTGAGCTGAGGTGAAGCAATGATATTTATGGGAGTAATTATCACAGAGAAAAACTGGAAAAATATGATTACAGCAAATTGTAACTCTCTCAGATATGTTCTTCGTTGTTAGAAATAGCTCAGCTGAGACCAAACCAATATGAACAACAGGCTGGGAGTGTCAGACACTGATTCTCCAGAGGCTGATACCATCAGACCCTCCGAGCAGAACAGGATCCAGCTTCAGCATATTATAGAGCTGGGTGTCAGCAGCCTGTGCTTCTCCCAGGCCATTGTTCTTGTGTGAAAACAGCCTATCAAAATGAGAGCTGCTGGGCTCCCCGCTGGAAAGCTGACCTGGAGATGCTGCTCCTAAAGACCACTGGTTGGAGAGGGTCCTTCTCTCAGAGCCAAGCAGCTCCCCTACATTTGCTCATCCACAGTCATAACCAGTAAGTGCTGCTGAGCACCGAGATCCCCTCTCGGCTTCAGCTGTTCTCTTTGCCAAATATATGAGGCTTCCAGAGAGCTCTTGCCATGGATGTAGCCGTGGACTCACCTCAGCCCTTGGGGACTCAGGAGGACCCTGCCTGGGTGATGGGTTCTGCTGAAGGAACCTCAGCAGCCCAAAGAAGATCATGAGACCACAACCTATAATGGGGTGTTCAGTCTTAAAGACCTTAAAGGAAATGAACATTACAACATAAGAAGGACATCCCAACATACAAATGACATGGAGCTGTTGGAGCAAGTCCAGAGGAGGCCACGAGGATGAGCAGGGGTTGGAGCAGCTCCTGTATGGAGACAGGCTGAGAACATGGGGGCTGTTCAGCTGGAGAAGAGAAGCTGCTGGAGACCTCAGAGCAGCTCCCAGTGTGTGAAGGGGGCTACAAGGATGCTGCAGAGGGGCCTTCGTCAGAAACTGCAGGGACAGGACAAGGAGTTCAAACTGAACCAGGGGAAGGTCAG
>NW_009913786.1:0-4719 GCF_000696875.1 Nestor notabilis | reverse complement strand
CAGGCTGGGCCGAGCCCGTCGCATTGAGCACGAATGTCCGGGTCCTGCTCCCACAGCCGAAGAGCCAGTCCCTGCCTGTGGCAGTGGGTTGGAACTGGGTGATCTTCAGGTCCTTTCCAACCCAAACCAGTCTGGGATTCTATGAACTGCAAGCTTTGAGGGTTGTATGGAAGAAGAGGATATAGCTAAGGAAAGCAAGCCTTGAAAGAGGCACTATGTTTCAGCAGCAATTGTGTGTGCCCTGTGTGCAGAGAGGTTTTATGCCTTCATGGTTGTGTGATGCCTTGGGTTGATGTTTTCTGCACCAGGGTGAATGTTGCGTCTCTGAGTCACTTATATTTGGGGAGAGATCTTCCCCACACTCCCATGGCAGAATATTTTACATGCTTCAAGCAGCTAATATCTTGCAACTGAAGTTTAGACATTTTTAGAAGCAATAACCAATGTTGTGTAAAAACAAAATCATCACTTAATAAAGTAGTGAACTGTTCTCATTTAAATGTACCTACCCCCTGGATCAGATGCATCAAAGAAGTTCTTCAGGCGACTTGAGAGCTCTGTAGGTGTTTCTGCTGCTCTCAACCAGTCTGTGAGAAGAATTATAAATGGTATTTACCTTTTAATTAAACAAAACATCTTGCAAACGAAACACATGCTCTTGCACATCAAAATGTAGTTAGCATCCTTTTTTATTGTGCATCCTATGGCTCTCTGACAGCCGATTGAGTCCTTAGCCAAATCTGAACACGCATTGCTGGTTCCCTTTTTCCCCTACACTTTGGGCATAGCGTGTCAGATTTTAGCACATCCAAGAGGAAAACAACCCCGCTCTGTAACTGACTGCTAATACTGAAGCAGATCTCCTGCTTAATATTCTTATTGCTTTAAAACCCCACAAACCCCCCAAGATAAAATATATTGGTGTGTCCTGGCAATGCCAGAGAAGCAGTTTTGGACACTTGTGTGACATACATGTTATTACCTTACATAGACAATTTGACAGTGAATGACAGAGCACCTTAGAAGGACTTCAGAAGATGATAAAAGCAACAGCTTTCACGTGAATAGAGAGTCTAGTTCCTAACAGTTACAAGCTTTTTTTACATGCATCCTTGTAATTTGACATTTATAATTCACTGTAGTGCTGAGGCTCTGTCATTTTCTCACCATCAGGTTCTCTACGTGGCTGTACACGTCCTTTCTAATTAGTATATGTATTCGAACACTTAATCTCATCTTCCCACCTTATTATGCAGTTACACATTGATCTGTTCAATGTCAACAGAGTCTTTTGGCAAAGCATATGTAGTTCTGTGTTGCTCCTCTCTCTAAACAGGTACCTGTATCTTCTCTCTTTTTGTCTGTAAACCCACGTTGACCTGAACAAAAGCATTAATTCACAATATCCTTAATAATAGGCAAAAATAAATATCCTGCAGAGAAACACTAACCCTCAAGATTCTATTTTTATACACACACACACAGAGGTCATCTTTTATTGTGCATAGCATCTTCCTCATAGGGACCACCAAAGACCTTTTCAGAGGCATAGATGCCTTTGCAACATTGATGAACATTAGACTTATTTTATCCTTGGAGGAGCAGCACAGAAACAGTGCAGGACTTACTCAAGGTAAGCTAAGAAAACAGTGAGACAGCTCCAGATGGAGCAAGCCCCAGGGTCTCAGCACCTGACCTGAAGCCCATTGGAAAACACAATCAATATGAAAAGCAGGTTACATTTGCAGGCCCCAGTTCCAGGGCTGACCTTTCGATCCCTGCTCATCATTTTGCATTACTGGGGTGGTGCCGTACCGTTGCCTAATATTGCAGTTGATTAATTAACTTGAAACTTAATTTGATTGAAATCGAGGCCTTTCAGTATAATGTTAAAATGGGCAATGAAGGACACAACTGCAGCAATGGTCATACTGAAGTCAAATAAAGTATTTATTTCAAGTGTTTTAAATATTACAGCTTCGTATTTGGAGCAGGAGACGTTGAAGTGGTTGTACTGCTTAAAGCACAAGAATGAAAAAGAATAAAGTGGCTGCTAACTATGTAGTAGAACTAAAACATCCCCTCGACTGGTATGTAAAAGTCATCTTAGGGATGAATTCAAAGCAAACTTCTCACGGCTTTCAGCTGACCAGGGATGAATGTATTAATACAAATACCAACAGCCATTTTAAAAGCTCGTAATACATCTTGTAGTTTTGACAGGTACCAGGTTTACTTTGAGAAGAAAGCCCCAAACCACAGCAGCAGTACAGGTTAGAAGAGTGTACAGTGGTGCTCAAAATCATTTCAAAGAAAACCAGCGTGCACAGATATCAGTCCATTGTTCATTCTGTTCCGTGGAAGAGCTGGGATTGTTACAGGCAACTAACTCCATGCTGATGGGCTTGGACTGGGGGAGCACAGGGCAGATCCTGCACTGCCTCCTCTAAAGGCTTCCCATCTTCTTTTCAATGGGGAAGAAAATCTGCACAGACCAGCAGCTTTCACAGGTATCGATCTTTACTTCTGCTGATGTGGAAAGCAGATGTAGGCAGCAGAGGAGAAGTTTTGTTGAGGGTTTTGTTTGCTGGTTTGTTTTTCCTTGGGACTAATTATTGATCTGTAAAGTTCCACTTGGTTTGCACAAGATTAATGCAAGGAATGGAAGAAAACAAGTTTGTTTTCAGAACTCTCTAGTCCGAGCAACTTTTCCAAGTGACCTTGATGGTGCCGGTTGGAGGTTTACCTCGTTATATTGCTTCAAATGGCTTCTAAAATATAGTCATAGGCACACCTATTAAAAAAAACCCTAATCTGATGAAAAGCTGCCCTGGAAAATGTAAATAGCATCAAATAGCATCCAAATGGTCCTAAATACAAAATGGAAAGCAAGTGACTCATTTATGCATCTTAAATAAAAAGAAAATCTATGCATCATATTTTAGATTTATATTCTCACTCTACTTTTATGTTAATCTTTAAGAACCACAAAAGAAATCCCTTCTCTCTTTTAATATCTGGCTTGGGATGAATTCCTATTCAGCCAGCGAGGATTTTCAGTAAGTAGAAAATGATTAAGGAGTTTAGAATACATTGCCTGGGTCAGAGGTGCCTTTGGAAACCAGACAAGTCTGTGAATTTCCCAGATTTTTTTTTCCCCTATGGCAGCCGAATACGAGTTGGAGGGTTTCCAAACCCAAGAGGAACAATGCATGGCCATGGCTGTACTCGCAGAAAGCCATGGCACAGCCTTGAGGAACCAGCCAGAAAGGCTACAGCTTCGTCCTGAAAGTTTGCAGAGTGTAACAATTAGGGTAAAAAGTTCTTTTATCAATGTGAAATGTAGCTGTTGCTCTTTGAAGATAATCTGGCTTTTATTGAAAGGTTCACTCTATCCTATGGCAGGGGTTGAACTACATGAGCTTAAGGTCCTTTCCAACCCAACCCATTCTATGAGTCTATAATTTGCCAGCTTTTTTGCTTTGTCAGGTGAACTATTGCTGTTTCCGAGACCTGGGAGTGGGAATCTCCACTTCCAGCATCTATAAAAGCCAAGTTTTCCCAGCATTTAGTAAACCTAAATCAGGCCACATAACAAAATTACCTCTCGAGTCCTGCTTTATTGCCAAGGCTGTGTGCTCTGCCTGGAGGCAGGCAGGCTGCCCCCTGGGGATCAAACAGGCTTCTCAGAGCATCCTCTTAGCTTAGGTCTGCAGGAAAACGAAGCTCACTTTGTACTGCTGAACATTTACATACAGTGTATGAGGAGTGCTGCAAGTGAAAGTTCACTACTATGAGCATATGTATCATTCTCTTTGATATATATCTCCTATTTTCTGATCCCATTACTTCAGATCAGCTCTAAGTCTTCTATCTAAACAGTCAGTCCAAAGGGAAAGTCCTTATTTACAGGCTGGATTAAGAGCTTTAACAAAAGGCAAGGCAGAAAGCCATTTATTTGCTATAGAAGAAAAAGAACTGCTTTGTATTTTATCACTTGCCAGCATCTGCCAAATCTTTCTCTTTTCTTCACTTCCCCTCCAAACAGAAAGTAGAATGGGAAGTTCCTGTTTCACAGCATGAATCAAGAAAAGAAGCCAACAACAACAAAAAACATATTGTGCAACTTTCCCTTCTTGTCTCTAATAGTTTTCCTTTTGCTTCACCTCTCTGGGCTCCTGAAAGCACCATGTGTGTTGAGCTGAAATACCTTGCTTCTGCCTTGGTAGACCTTTTCCCAAGCCTTTTCTTAAGAGGCGGGTATTTGGAGGAGAACGAGACTGGAAGGTGAGGGAAGGGCTGGAGCAGAGTTGCCCTCAGCTGAGCCAAAGGCCAGTCCCTCTCCATAGCATCAAGCAACGGGAAGGGATGCACCAACCACTAATGGAGGGGGCAGGCAGTGGGCAAAGAAACGCATAGAGCAGCTTCAGGAAGCAAATAGAGTAGGTAAGTCCAAAAGGATCAGCAATGCAACACATGGAGTGAGCATGGTGGAGACCAGGAGAGCCTCTTCTCAGGCAGCTCTGCAGCTCCTGCCAGGGCCCCCAGAACAAACACTGCAAGTCCCCAAAGATGCAGCAAGGGTGAAAAGAGATTACTCCAACTTGGATTATTTATTTGGGAGCAGAGCAAACATGGAAATCTATTAAGGGTTATTTGAGGGTGATAAAACCTTTTTGTTTCTGAGATAGCAGAAAGTTTGCTAGATTTAAAATAAAC
>NW_009913785.1:0-548 GCF_000696875.1 Nestor notabilis | reverse complement strand
AAGGCCCATTCCCTCACCGTGATGCTCACCCAAGATCCAGAGACTCCAGCTTCTCACCTTTTTCCTTTTCCTGGGACGCTGCTCTGGGAGGGGCAGTTTCTTGCCTGACCTGCTGGAGGCTGCTGCTTCTCTTCTCCCTGCTCTTCACCGGCATCCTCCGCACCACTTTTCTGGTCTTGTTTCTTCCCCTTTTTCTTCTTTACCTGTCTCTCCCAGGCAGTCTTCTTCTTCTTCTTCTTCCTGGTCATCACAGGCAAGCACAGGGGGAAACCAAAACACAGAGAGTGGTTTTGATGTAGAAATCCCACGAAAGACCATTAAAATCATCCCCCAGATGCCCTAAAGCACTCATCAGACTGCATTAAACCCACCCAGACCACCAAAATCATTCCCCCAACCCTTTAAAGTCCACATCACTCTGATCTAAACCCTCTCAGACCCCCAAAATCATCCCACACACCCCTTAAAGTCCCAATCACACCTCTCCAAAACCCCCAAATCATCCCCCAGACCCCTCTAAAACTCCCATCACACTGCACTAAACCCCC
>NW_009913784.1:0-1067 GCF_000696875.1 Nestor notabilis | reverse complement strand
TGGCGCGAGGCCTGACCTGGTCCCCAGCACCGATGTCCTCCTCGCTGCGGTCCAGGTGCACACCCTGAGCGATGTCGGGCGACTGCTGCTCCAGCGCCACCAGCACGTTGCACGTCTTGTAGTCGAAGCCTGGGGCAGAGCCGAGGCCACGGTGAGCCCCATGTGCCAAAACCCACCCCCCAGCACCCAGAGGTGCCACGTCCCCCCAGAACACACCTTTGGAGGAATCATCGTAACCGATGTGCTTGATGGTGTCCCGAACCACCTTCTGGTAGTCAACCGCGGCGCGGGATGTGATCTCCCCGGCCAGCAGGATCATCCCCGTCTTTGCCACCGTTTCTGGAGGGCAGGAGAGTGATGTCAGTGCCGGTGTCACCCACCCCGTGTCCCCCCGGGGGGAGCCACACTCACCACAGGCCACCTTGGCATCGGGGTCCTGCTTGAGGTGGGCATCCAGGACAGCGTCGCTGATCTGGTCGCAGATCTTATCTGGGGGACAGAGGGTGAGGCTGTGACCAGGCACGGCCCTTCCTTCCGCTGGGAAGCGGAGCACGAGCCTCCCGTTAATCCGGAGGGCTCCGGCAGCGCACACAGCCCTCGCCTTGTCCCCGAGCCGGCTTCTTAGCCTGGAATTCCAGGCATTTACCAGTTAAGCTCCAGTTACAGCCGGGTCAGAGCTGGGGCTCAGTCACGGGTGGCGGTGCCGGAGGGGCCTGGCACTGCCAGGGGCTCCCGTCTTTCCCAGCTGGAGCGTGCCAGCTTCCGGCTCCCGGGGGGGTGCTGCTGCGCACCCGTCAGCTCCCACCGGATACCCAGCGCCCGAGATGGGTTATGGGAGAGGCCGAGCCCCCTCCCGCTCCCTGGAGCTTCCCAAAGGCCACTCGGGGCTCAGCTGTGAATAAGCAATTCCCAGGGACCGCAGCGTCCTTGGCCACGACCTTTTGGGCCAGATTTGGGAAAGGATGAGGCAGCACCGGGCTGGGGCGAGGGGGGGCGGCTCCCCAGGGCTCTGCTCGGGGTGAAAGAGCAAAGGGATGGAGCTTACACCGCACCCGGGTGAGCAACTC
>NW_009913783.1:408-1088 GCF_000696875.1 Nestor notabilis | reverse complement strand
GAAACAGGGTGATGGGGTGATACAGGGTGATGGGTGCAGGGGGGTGGGGGCCAGGAAGGGGCTGGGACCGGGGGGCAGCAGCACAAGGGGTGTCCCTTTGGCCATTGGGTGATGCTGGGAAGGAGCCGGCACGGGAAATATCCCTGGAGCATTCCCAGGCTTTCCAGGTTTGACTGATGTAGAGCTTGGGATGGAGCCTGGTGCCGGGGGGAGCTGGGTCATGGGCTCACGTGTGTGCACAAGCCTTGCACACGCCTTGCACACACGTGCAGAGGGGTGCAGTGATCCGCACACGCGTGTGCGCTGACACTCTCATCCCGTGCAGCTCCTCACCCATCCTGCTGCAGGTGCTGAGCGCCAGCGAGGAGGAGGAGGAGGAGGATGGTGATGAAGGTGACGATGGTGATGAAGGTGACGATGGTGAGGAAGGTGATGATGGTGATGAAGGTGACGATGGTGATGAGCACGAGGAACCCCTCCGGTCCCTCCATCCCTCCGCTGCCATCCGCAGAAGTAAGTTAAGGGGGTTTCCCACAACGAGGGGGCAGCGCCTGTCCCCACGTGTCCCCACGTGTCCCCACATGTCCCCACGTGTCCCCACGCGTGTCCCTGCTCCAGGTCTCATGCTCCACGCCAGCAGCGGGCACTCGGCAAGCAGCGGCTTCGTGGAGGCGCCGCAG
>NW_009913783.1:0-268 GCF_000696875.1 Nestor notabilis | reverse complement strand
CCAGCCCAGCACCTGAGACCCCCGCGGGGGGACCCACGTGTGTCCCTGGGCACAGGAGCCACCGGGACCCTGACACAGCGACCACCCATGTACTGAGCGTACACGTGTGTGTGCACGTGTGTGTGTGTGTGCACGTGTGTGTTTGTACATGTGTGTGTGTGCACGTGTGTGGGGGCACAGAAAACCTTTTGACTCAGGACTTTTGCCAGGGCTGGGACAGGGCCAGAGAATGTCCCAATCCCCATTGACATGTCCCCATCCCCATGGA
>NW_009913782.1:236-2067 GCF_000696875.1 Nestor notabilis | reverse complement strand
CTGTTATTAATAGGACAAAGATGCATGCAAGGTCTAAAGGGCCTGCTTTTTTCTGGAGGGGTGCTGGGGGTGTTCTTCAAAGAAGGTTTATTTGCCCATTGTGCTTAAATTCGAAACTTAGAAGTGTGGGTGGAGAATTTTTTTTTTTTTTCTGCCGTTCTGCTTATTGAAGGATTTTTCTTCTCTCTTGTCCATCCTTATTTTACACATTTAATGAAGAAAGCACTCAGATTCCCCTTCCTATGCATCGACCTGCCTAGGTGCCCTTCCTACTGCCTGACTGCTGAGACTCTGTAAGGAGCTCCTGGCAGCCCATCCCACGTCCAGGGTGTCAGTGTCGTTCAGTTATAGGTGTGTATGTGTGTGTCCCTTTCTTTGGGGGGTAAAAGAAACATCATAATTTACTGAAAAAAAATATATAAATTAATATTAGAAAACCAAGGGAGTTTGCTAATTTCCTTGTTTCCCTCTCTACATCTTCGAGTCACAGTGGTACGGTGTTGTCTTGACATCAGGCTCTGGGCTGATGCTACTGAGTTTGAAAAGCTTTCATGCACTTCATTTAATCTTTAAATTGTACATGCTTTTTCTCTCATTTTTAAGGCTCTTTTCTGCTTCAGAGGAAACAGGTTCTGTCATGGTGGAGATTGCTTGTGGTAAATATTTCCGTTGACTAAAAAGTGCATATGTGAAAAAAGGCTTTTTAAATTATTTTTTATTTAATGGAAATATGTTTCTTTCTCACTTGTTCCTTTCTACGTTGTAATCAATAACCTGTAAACGAGATGGATCCAGAGATCTGAGTGAAACAGCACTTTCGGATCCGTACTTTCAGTGAAACCATGCTGAAGAAAGTGCAGAAGCTCCATATATACGTGTGCGAGAGGGATTCATGCGACGTGTGTGACAGTTTGCAGACCAGACTCGGTGACAAAGTAGGGGCCGCAGGTGAGTCCTCGAGATCTGCTTTGCCGAGAGGATTTTTCCAGCTCCTAACTACAAAGAAGTACTCAGCTCTCCAACTGCTCCCCAGAGCTGGTGTTTCTGATTTGTTCCAACTGAAAATAACCAAGAGTAGAAAATGACACGCAAGAAACAGTCCCCAGACGAGTAGCCGTGTGTGCTGCGCCTCTGCTCAAATAAGCGCTCCCCGCGGGCTGAGCTCTGGTACCCCAGCGAGGGAAAGGACTGCGAAGGGTTAAGCCGCTGACTTGCTTGCTAGGCAAAGTTTGAGGAAGAATGTGTCTGAGGCTGAGTACGCTGCAGCCCCGCGTTTGAAATCTGTCACCCTCACTTAGGAGTTCTGCATCTCTGGTTGTCACCGGTGAATAATGAACACACAGTGATAAAATCGCTCCGCGGCTTTGCGCCGGAGCCGCCGGAGGAAAAAGAAGAAAGGAAATTACGAGGCGTTTAACCGCTTGAGAAGGGTGTTCTTCAGTGTCATCGGTGGGTGCCAGGGTTAAATGACTGGCTGGACAGCAGCTTGGGAAGAAAATTCCCTTCCTCTTTTCCTTGAGAGAAGCCTTGGATGATGGTGACAAATGGCAGCTATGGAAAGCAGAGACCTTGGTGGTGATCCTTAAAATAATACCATGCCGGAGCCCAGCTGTTCTGCCACTTTCTTCCCTTTCGACCTGCCGGACGCGGTGGGCTTTGGGTGACGTACTGAGGAGGACGCACCTCCGCAGGAGCAGGTAACGGCTAGTTAAGCCCACTTTCTGGATTGGCACGATCTTGATTTGACCAAAGTGCATTCTGAGTACCTATCTCTGATTTGAAGTGTGGTCTGGTTGAGGAATGGGGACAGGAATAATTGCACCTGACGTCC
>NW_009913782.1:0-205 GCF_000696875.1 Nestor notabilis | reverse complement strand
AATATTTGCCCCTGCCGCCCCGGAGCCTGTGAGGCAGGGCAGCAGCCTGCAGCCTTGCAGAAGTTTTTAGCATTCCCACTTTTCTCCGTAACTGGGGGTATAGAGGGCAGATATGACTGTAACCTGCTTTGCCTTACGTGTTGTAGACAGGTTACTAGTAGAGGGGACCTCGAGAAAGAAGGGACAGGTGGGCAGAGGATGAGAA
>NW_009913781.1:0-3419 GCF_000696875.1 Nestor notabilis | reverse complement strand
GAGGGGCAGGGGGCGGAGCCGCGGTGCTCTGCGCTGCGCGGGAGCGCAATGAATGCAGCCCGAAATTAGGTTTACTCTTGATGCATCAGTAAGTGTCCCGCTTGAGGTATAAGGAAGGAGGAGGCCTCGTAGCTTGTGGCAGTGTAGCATAGCAGCAGTCCTTCCCAGAAGGACACCAAAGGTGCTGCTTAACATTTATTGCAGGACTTGCACTGCTACAAAATTATAATCTCCCTTAGGAAGAGCTTGCTTTATAAATCTCAGATTCTGCTATCCCGTCCCAGTTCATTCTGAAGTGAGTCGAAAACTTAACATGAGGGGCAAGAACTTCCATGCCTGTCTATTCAAATAACCAAACACAAAAGAGATCTGCAAACAAAAGGTATCTCAGATCTTTGTGTATCTCAAAGGTGCAGTAAAGGAGGGTGAAAAGCAGTCAGCTTTCATTTCAGGCCTTTCCCAAAAGGAACTGGTGATCCACTGTGAGCCTAGCCTGAGGAGCTTCTGCTTAAGACGGATCCCTCTGCCTTGCTCTTCTGCGGCTTGTAGGTTCAGATAGTTTTGATGTGCAGAGGGCTGATGTACACATTAAACTCTAGAATGAAGCCTGTGTGAGGCAAAACCATCCCATCTGGGCTGTTTCCTTCTGACTGCCAAGGACACTCGACTCACACTGCTGTGGTTTGGTCTCTTGCACAGCTTGATACCACCTCAATGAAGAATTTTTTGCTCCCTAATCGTGTTTTGATGATTTGATCATTGTAGCAAAACATATTTATAAAGACCAAATGCTGTTTAGATCATAGGAAATTAATTATGCAAGATTTCTAGTGGTTGTGTCTGATATATTTGACATGTATTCTGTCCAGTTGCCATTTTAAGCAGGTGGAAACACGACTGGTGGTTTTTCATGGGAACTTGGTTACAGAAGAATTTAAGGAGCATTTTCTGGAATTTTCTCACAGTTTGGACTTTGAACCACAGTCCTGTAGTCTTACAGGATGGCAGGAGGCATGATTGATTATGCAAGGCATCTGCATGATAAGTCATGTACAAACAGGACAGTTGTCTCATGCTTATTTTAAGGAGGACCTTACATGTGAAACCCAACAAACACTCTCCGTGACACTGGCAGCACGTGATGTTTTTGTGGTCAGTGGCTCTGCTCTGTCTGTAATTTGGTGTAAAAGTTAGGAATGAATAGATGCCTTATGAACACCCTTGCTTGCTTTGGGTGTCTGGTGCTGAGCCCTCCTTTGTTCAGTTGCTCTTTCTGCAATAGGGACTTCTGCTCAGTAAGGAGGTAACAAGAGACAGGTTTTGCAAAACCAAACAGCTAAATACAAAACAATGTTCATTTTGCCATGAGTGTAAACAGTGGATGTGCTTTATAACCCTGGGGCACTGGGTTAATGTGAACCTCACTTCTAGTCTATGCCCTATAAAGGGGGCACCTGAGTCTTCCCAGGTCTGAGGCCTTGCAAAAGAGAGAGAAAACATCTGGATATCCTTTCATATGTCTGTCCTTCAGTCCTGTGGTTACTGTGTGACTCAGGAGGAAGGATTATGTCCAGTGAAGGAGGTATCACATGGTGAGGGTCACTGGCCCTTGTCAGCTGTGGAGATTTCTCTCAGTTTTGCCCATGATTTTAGCTGTCTAAATACTATCTGCAGTGAACCACAGCACAGCCACAGTTCATGCTGAAAATGCAGTTTGGGGAGGTCTATCCCTGGGACTGGGGCACATCCCTGGCCTGTGCACGGCTGGAGCACTCTGAAATCAACTCTGAACTTTTGAATCTCTTGTTATTACGAAAGACTTTCCTCTGTCCAAAGCATAGTCAAGGTATTTTAAATCCTGTTCCACTGTTTTGCAGCTGGAGATGGTTCATACTGGTGGCTTCCCTACTGTTGGCTCTTCCATGCTTTCCCAAATCTCACTTCTCTAAAAGAGGGAGAAAGGGAGATTTTCCTCATCACTTGACTTTGATTTTAGGGAAGTATCTTTCCCCAAATGAGGAAGTACTGCATTGCATTTGTGCTTTAAGCTTTTTCTTTCGAAAACCTCATGTAATATTTATGCTGCTACAGTTACAGTAAGCAAAAGCTTTCCTCAGAGTGGGAGCAGTCTCTAAATGTCACTGCAAACTGTGAGCGGTGCCCCTTCCAGATGAGTCAGGCACTGCAAACCGGAGGGAGGAGACGGAAAGCGGGAGGGCAGAGAGCTTCTCACAGTCATGTGATGCTGGCACTGCCTTGGATTTTGGGTCATGTCATCTGCATCCCTGTCTGTTTCCAAGAATTTGTTTGATTTTGAGGCAGACTGTTTAATCTTTTTTCTTCTTTATGTTTTCTCCTCCCTTCTGATGGAGTGGAGCTGAGATTTCCCTACCACACAAGAGCGTTGTCATGGGACTCGGTGTTTGATGGGCTGTGTTGGTGCCTGTGCTGAAGGAAAAACCTGTGTGTTTAAAAAATAAGAGATTTGATGAATCAGACAGCTCAAAGGATGAAGGTGAGGGAAGAGGCCAGAGTTTTTTAACGGTGATAAAAGACCTTTAAGATCCTTTCAGTATCTGGCCCGAGTTGTCCAACCATTGAGAACTCAGGCTGCAGAGGCAGCCAAGCCTGGTGGAAGCGCTGTTGAAGGTGTTCCTTCAGTTTGTTATATGCGAGAAAGCAGCACCCCCCCTTGCTTTCCTCTTCCTTCCTGCAGTGTTCTAACAACTTAAGTGTCTCTTTGAACCATGTGAGCTTTCTTCTGTTTTTTCTCAATCTCTTTTCAAAAGCATTCCCCATTTTACAACATTCCCATTCTTTGCTGACACTGCCAGAGTTCTCTCTTCCCGTTAGCTCAAGTGCAGCTCTACCCTCTGTGCATGGAAGAGTTTGCAGAAGTCACTGCAGGACACAGCACCATTTGCTGATGATTTTTGTTTTTTTCCTCAGACTGTGGGTGCCGTGTAAAAGCAAACACATATGCACATAGAATATATATGTATGTATATATTTACAGATATGTAGACACACTGACACTCCCTCAACGTCTCCATCTTTCCAGAGCTCAGCTGAAGTAATTTGGCTACTGCGTGATTCAGAGTGGCTCTGGGCGTTCCTGGGGGTGCCGAATTCACAACCTCCTGCATCCTCCTTTCTGTTACTGTTCCCGGGGCCTTCCCGGGCTCAGCAGACCCTCCAGCTTCAGCCGACCCCAACGTTAGCTGGAATTTAATGAGCCTCCTCCTCCTCCTCCTCTTCAGGCACCAGTTTCCAGCAGGGTCTGCGTTTGGGAGAGGAGCACTTGAAGGAAAACGATACTAGAAAGGGTCTCAGCGAGCGTGTTAAGAACCCACCATAGCCCGGTGACCCGAGGTGCCGAGCAGCAGCACCCGCTCCGGCTGCCCGAACACGGGGACAGC
>NW_009913780.1:0-389 GCF_000696875.1 Nestor notabilis | reverse complement strand
CGCAGCCGCCGCGGCCGCAGCCGCCGAAGAGGCATGCTGCTGCACGGGATGGACCGCAGCTGCAGAGCCGGGGTGCAAGTGATGCTGAGGGTGGTGGTGGTGATGGAGGTGAGGAGGAGGGAGGTGAGGAAGGTGGTGGTGATGGTGGTGGTGGTGACCTGCTGCTGCCGCAGACGTACCGCCATTGTAAGCCGCCATCATTTTTGCGTTGGCTGTTGTGCCACAAAGAGACATTCAAAAAAATGCCCTTTGATTGGATAACAACTGGGTCAAGCTGTCATTTGGCCATAAAAATGAAATCTGCTACACTTTAAAAGACGTTGGGTTTCATCATACACGGCCCACCTTTAAAAACATTGAGCTCGACTGGCCTTATCTCTTCGTGAATC
>NW_009913779.1:233-1640 GCF_000696875.1 Nestor notabilis | reverse complement strand
GCTGGTAGTGCTGGGGGTGTTGGAAGTTGTCGTGGGGCGGCGTTTGTTCGCGTGCTTGACACTGCCGGAGTCAAGGGACGTCTAGAGGGAGAGACAGGGAAGGAAAAGTTACTTTCCTTGAGTGCCCGGGGGACACTGTGTGCTGAACCCCAGGGACTCCGCAGGGGAAGCGCTGGCTATTCTGTCTTCACAGGTTTTCCCTGTCTGCGCTATTAACCCAAAGACCTGGTGTTTCTTCACAGCCGCGCTAGTATCTCTTACATAGCAGTAATGGTATTAAGTCTTTGCTCCGGTGTTTAAAAAAACCAAACAAACTAACGTAAGCACCCCCCGAAGCCCCCATCTGTCTAGGAATGTTGTAAGCCCAAAGTAATTTCTTAAAGATGCGTATGCAGTCTCTGAAGTTGTGCTAGAAGAAATCCTCTAAGGTAAAGTACTAGCGGGGTGGGCAGCGGAAAAGTCCCTTTCCCTCAGATACACGAGTTTAAATGCAACAAAATGAACGAGGTCAGCGTAGAAGTTCTTAAAGTCTAAGCAATGCAATGTGTTATGTGGAGCAGAGCAGGGGCTCATATTTGGTTTTGCCCTTTCATTTGACTCATTGGCATTCACGCCTGACTCCCAGGCATCCTCTGGCTGCTGTGAAATGTCCCCCTTGGCTCAATGTAGTTTGAATTTTTGACGGCATTATAAAGAGTCCAGCTGTCATTTTTGCTGATCTTGGTGGGAGATGGGTGCCGGTTTAATGAGTCAAAAGTATGAACCAAAACATTAAAAAAAAAATACCACCAAGACTTAAACCTTTTCTTTTTGTGCTTGACTGGATCTGTGTCTGATTTGGGCAACATCCGCGGACCCCCTAAACTAATTCGTGTAAATAGTAGCTAGACCTGAACCGGCTGGGCGGTTATAATAAACGGATGGACAAGAAAGGAGGAAACATTACAGCAGCGTTTCTCAAAAAACCCACGATGCTCTGTGCTCTGTTCCCCTCTTTCCTTAAAAAAAAAAAAAAAAAAAAAACCAACCCAAAAAAACCCAACAAAACCCAAACCAACAAAACGTGTATATATATGTAACACAACAATACAGAGTGCAGGCAGCTCTCTTGGTGCGGTCCCCGAGGTACCCCTCGGGACCGTCCCGCTCCGCACCTCTCGGAGCAGTTCTCTGCTATGTGCCATGGCACCGTGTCTGATTATTTCTCCCCTATCTAAATAGCCTCCTCCTGTCCCCAGTGACTTTGAAGGATCCGGGTGTTATCACTGGAGATGGCTGAGTGAGCACTTCTGAAACAATTAGCGTTGGGATTTCAAGCTAACAATAAAACTGTTTTCACTTTGGTGCCCCTTTTTTGAGGATCTGTTAATCTAATTGGCATGAAACCAACTGCACATGTCTCTCGAT
>NW_009913779.1:0-219 GCF_000696875.1 Nestor notabilis | reverse complement strand
CCCCCCCTTTCTCCCCATCCTTCCTCCCCCCTCCAGCACCCGTCTCTTCTCGGTAATTCCTAAAAGTGAAGGGGAGGCTGTGCTGTGTGAAGCTCTGCTCGTTGTTATCAGCTGCTAACCCGCCCCTCCTGGGTAGAGCGCTCCCTTCCTGCCTTTTCGCCGGAGCCCTAGATGTGAGGAAATCTGTGCGAGGTGCGTTACTGACACGACGGCCGCGGC
>NW_009913778.1:0-880 GCF_000696875.1 Nestor notabilis | reverse complement strand
GGAGGAAGAGGAAAAGGAGGAGGAGGAAAAGAAGGAGGAGGAGGAGGACAAGGAAAGGAGAAGGAGGAAAAGAAGGAGAAGGAGAGAAGGAGTAGGAGGAAGAGAAGGAAGAGGAGAGGGAGGAAAAGAGGGATAAGGAGGAAGAGAAGGAAGAGGAGAGGGAGGAAGAGGAAAAGGAGGAGGAGGAAAAGAAGGAGGAGGAGGAGGACAAGGAAAGGAGAAGGAGGAAAAGAAGGAGAAGGAGAGAAGGAGTAGGAGGAAGAGAAGGAAGAGGAGAGGGAGGAAAAGAGGGAGAAGGAGGAAGAGAAGGAAGAGGAGAGGGAGGAAGAGGAAAAGGAGGAGGAGGAAAAGAAGGAGGAGGAGGAGGACAAGGAAAGGAGAAGGAGGAAAAGAAGGAGAAGGAGAGAAGGAGTAGGAGGAAGAGAAGGAAGAGGAGAGGGAGGAAAAGAGGGAGAAGGAGGAAGAGAAGGAAGAGGAGAGGGAGGAAGAGGAAAAGGAGGAGGAGGAAAAGAAGGAGGAGGAGGAGGACAAGGAAAGGAGAAGGAGGAAAAGAAGGAGAAGGAGAGAAGGAGTAGGAGGAAGAGAAGGAAGAGGAGAGGGAGGAAAAGAGGGAGAAGGAGGAAGAGAAGGAAGAGGAGAGGGAGGAAGAGGAAAAGGAGGAGGAGGAAAAGAAGGAGGAGGAGGAGGACAAGGAAAGGCGGGTGGGGGTCAGACACCTCCACAGCAGCCCCCGTGGGCAGGGGGGCTGAGGGCAGCTCCTCCTCCCCGTCCTCCACCTCACTGCTCAGCGGCTCCTCGGGGGGCTTCTCCCTGCCCAGCAGCGCGGGGGGATTGTCGTCTGCTGCGGGGAGCAGGGGAGAGGTGAGAGCCACGTCCTGCC
>NW_009913777.1:2243-3574 GCF_000696875.1 Nestor notabilis | reverse complement strand
GGAGATGATGGGGGGGAACGTCTGGTACGAGACGGGAAGCTGTTGCATGGCACATGCCTGAATCAGCTGAGGGAGGGAACAGAAAAAGAGAGATCAGACACCCACCGTGAGCATGGCTGACTCTCCCCAGAGCCTCCAACAGACTCCATGCCCCCACAGCCTTGCACTCTGGTGGGCTTGGGTCCCTATGTGATCTCTGGGCACCCACAGCCCAGGCTGTCGCCTGCGGGTGTCCCCACTGTCACTCACCGGGGGTGGGAGGCAGCAGAGCGGGTAGTGCTGTCCACTGAACATCACTGAGCATGCTGGGAGCTGCTGGGTGCTGCACCCAGGGATGTGCTGGCCGGCGTGGATGGGGAAGCCTTGCGTCGTGACGGTGGTAACCGTGTAGGAGAGAGGGACGGGTCCCTGGTGCACCTGAGGATGAAGTGCCAAGCACATGGTCAGGGTACAGCCCTGGATGAGCTGTCCCCATCCTGGCAGGGTGGCAGCAGGACACTGAGCACCCAGCACTAGGAAACAACCACCCAGCACTGCTGTCCCAGTGGTGTGCCCAGAGGAGAGGCACTCAGTGCAGGCTGCATTCGAGGTGGGTTTTGGACCTCTCTTTGCTTCTCACGGCTTCCAATCCAGAACCACCACCATGGACAATGGTGACAGTTGTGATATGAACACTATGAGGGGACTGTCCCCATCCCCTGAGAGCAGGGACCACCCTGGGTACACCTTCATATGTATAAGCAGGACAGAGACACCCTGGGCATCCCACCCATCACCCCCAGCTCAGACCCACAGGGATTGCATATATAAGCTGGCAGAGGGACCGAGGGTTTAAGTGCTCAGAGGATACTTTGCAGCTTCACAGCTGGGTGCTCCCAGCAGCAACTGGCGATCCTGATGGGACCCAGGGACATTATCTTGGGGCCACCACAGGGTCACCTTTGGGACTGGGGGCTGCAGCACGTACCTGGTCATGCAGATCCACCATGAATGGGTTCTGGTGGGGCGGGTGAGCGGCCGGGTGAAGCATTCGTGGCGGCGTGCTGGGGAGAGCGTATGCGCGGGGCTCATCTACAGGGCCGTGCGGCTGCTGGGGGAAGGCAGGGTGCAGCTGGGGCTCATCCTGGCCCAGCAGGGCTGCCAGAGGTCGGTCGCGTCGTCCCCACTGACGCCTGGCAGGGGGGCTGCGGGGCCACCGCAGGAGAGAAACAGAGCAGGAGTGACCCCCCGGGCCAGGGGCACCACAGCCCTGGGCAGGGCAGCCGCAGGTGGGTCAGTGACAGCTTGGCTCCCGGCCTGAGGTGCTGAGCACATCGTGCCACGCCAGGCCC
>NW_009913777.1:1986-2205 GCF_000696875.1 Nestor notabilis | reverse complement strand
CCCTGCATGTGTCCGCAGCACAGAAGGGACCACTGCTCCCCAGGGACACATCAGCTGGGTAGGACGTGCTTCCCTGTCATGATCTCCCCCCACAAGACCCTCAGGGACCAGTGGTTTGCCCCAGCAGATACATGGAACCATCCCCGTGTCCCCACACACGGTGTGTAACAGGGCCCCACGCCCCGTACCTTCGCCGGAGGTGGTCCGGGCTGCTGCAGG
>NW_009913777.1:374-1863 GCF_000696875.1 Nestor notabilis | reverse complement strand
CCAAGCAGGGCGAGACACCAGCACCTTGGATCCTGCAAGAAGGACACTGGGTCGCACACCCCAACAGCAGGGCTGTGGCAGCCCCACATCATCCCCAGGCATGGGCACTGCAGCCTACTCCCCACCAACTGCTTTGGGAAAGGGAAGGGCGGAGAGGCCAGGGCAGTGATGGTGCCCATGGACATGGTGGGGCTGCAGCTCACCCCGCTCCTGCTTGTGCCACCTCCACACTGGGAGGCAGGAACCCTTCCCATGCCGAGCACAAGTGACTCTGGGCCACTCCAGTGCCACTGTCTCTGCATGGCTCAGCCTTATGTTCCCTCCGGCAGGAACAGTAAAACCAAAGAAAAGGAGCTTCTGCTGCTTGGGCACCTAGACCTGTGCCCACCCCATCTCCTGGAGCAGGATGCAGCTCTTGAGGGAGTTACAAATAGCCTGTCTGCCCCACCCCCTCCACAGATAATGTCCATACAACTGCAAGGCCCCCCCTCCCCAGTTACTGTCCCTACCACTGCAAGGCCAAAGCCACCCCCCATGCAAGACACAGACACTGAATGAGAGAGAAGCACTTTGTTTTTCGCAAGCAATGAAGGGCCCTGCGGCTGCAGCAGCATCCCAGGCTGCTCACTGGCCCACAGGGAACCTGAGCCATGGCAGGCGTTGGGGTCCAGCAGGCGTTTGGCCAGGACAGGCTCCAGTGCTGCTCTAGGTGCTGCTCTCCCTTGCTGGGCTCCCGCACATCACACTCTGGACTGATGCTGCTGCCCCAGTGACAGGCACAGGGGGACAGTGGGGCTCACGGCCCTGCTCTGGCTCAGTCTGTGCATGTCAACTCCCTGCTGCGTACGGGGCAAAATCGCAGATCCCCATGGAGGGGGGCACAGGGACAGGCTGCAGCCAGAGCCAGGCAGGCAGCTCTGCTTTCTTGCCAGCCCCACAGGCAGGGGTCAGTGGGCACACAGCCCCAGGCCCTGCCCCACCGCCCCTCCTGTACCCAGCCCAGCCCATGTCCCCATGCCAGAGCCCTGCTCCTGCTCACACCTCATTCCCCAGCGCCAGGGAAGCCTGGCTCTGGACAGAGGAAACATCTGCATGGGTGGCTGCACTGCACCAGGCTCTGGGTCCCCTGGTCCTATGCATCCAACACTCCCAGGCACCCTCCTGCTGCCCCTTTGCGAGCATCCCTTGACCTCCAAAGCCATGGCATTGGCACTGCACCCCACACACCCCTAAATCCTGCTCACCTGCAGGCTGGTGGTGCCCTCCCAAAAGCACCTCCTTCAGCTCCACATCCTCCTGCTCAGTGCCCACATTGGAGGCACTCCAGAGCCAGGAAGGGCACCCCAAGCCCGGAGAGCACTGCTCAGCCCCAGGAGGAGGCTGAAGAGGTCTCACCCCAGCAGAGAGAAGCCACAATGTCACGTCTGGGTGACAGGCATCACATCAAGCATGGCATAAAGTCACCGGTGTGAGCCCTGTGCCACACACG
>NW_009913777.1:0-322 GCF_000696875.1 Nestor notabilis | reverse complement strand
GTGGAAGCATATTTTCTGGGTGTTTTTTTGGGGCGAGGACACAAAAACCCCCAGGCGGGCCCCCCAAGGAGCCTGTCTGGGATGCCACTGGGGAAGGGGCTGTGCTCGGGAATAGTGTTTGCCCCACGGGTGATTTATTCTGCCCCCGAGTCCCTGTCCATGCACCCCGTGCTAGCGGCTGGAGCCGGGCTGCTGCAGCAGAGGCCCAGGTTTAACCCCACTCCCCAGGAGCCTCTGAGGTGTTGCTGCTTCAGTTCCACATCCTCACTCTCAGAACACACGTGGTACCAGGGCACCTTCCAGACCAGACACTACAATGATG
>NW_009913776.1:286-8818 GCF_000696875.1 Nestor notabilis | reverse complement strand
TTCTGTTTTTTTCTGAGTATTTCATATAAAGTTTCAGATTAAGTTTTGAGTCTTGCCATTATTGTTAAAAGTGTTTTGATTTAGGAAGTTTTTAAGCTTGGAAAAAAATATCCAAAAAAACCATGGGATGAGGTAAGAACGATGTTTTCTAAATCTATAAAAATCTGTTAAAGATAATAAAACCAACGACAATAATAATAATACATAAATAAATAATTGTAATGCTGGGAAAGAAGTGTAAGAGAAATAAAACCCAAGAAGCCCAAGCAATGCACAATACAATGGCTTACAACTTGCTGACTAATGCCCAGACTGTCCCTGAGCAGTGATCAGCTCCTCCCAGCCAACCCCATCCCGTTTATATACTGGACATAACATTCTTGTGTTATAGAATACTCCTTTCGTTAGTTTGGGTCGGGTATCTTGTCTCTGCTTCCTCTGAGCTTCTCGTGCCCCTCCTCGCTGGCAGAGCATGAGGGACTGAAAAGTCCTTGATTAGGGTAAGTGCTACTTAGCAACACCTAAAACATCATTGTGTTATCGGCATTATTCTCAGACTAAAGCCAAAACAGCACTGCCCCAGCTGCTAGGAAGAAAAATAACTCTATCCCAGCCAAAATACATAGTAAGATGCAATGTGGAGACTAGTGCTCTAAGCCAGTCTCTGAATATACTTCATGGAAACTATCTTCCCACGCTTGTCCTGTTATTTTTGGCAAATACAGTGAAATTTCTTCTAAAATACCTTTAACTGAAAAAAAAAAAAAAAAAGGACTACAAAATCGTGCTGGAATAAATTCCCTTGCCATTTTTCTTGTGCCTCGAGTATCGTAAATGTGCATATTGGACAACATTAAAATAGACGGTATTTTAATCCTGGCCCTCAATTCAATCTGTTAGTGTGACTTAGGGCTTTGCATATGTGCCAAAAATATTACAGCAGCTCAGAATTACAGCTACGTAATGGCTTAGATAGTGACAGGTGGATCACATTAGTGGGTTCACCAGCTAGAGCAGATGTTCCCTGTCGACTTACCACTCATTGGAATAATTTATACGCACATAGGTTTGGAGCTTTGAAACTGATCATACAATAGATAAATGCAATTCCATTACAATTACAACAGTCCAGATATTAAAGTGACTAACAATTACACAGTGTTGTCCAGTATTTTCTCTAAGTTTGAGAAGAAATTTCCTTAGTGAATGGAATTCTTTTACTTATATTTTTAATTAGATGTTGAAATGCTTTTTCTTGGTGGTAAAAATTAAAATAATTTTAAAATTATTAAAATAAATAAAATCAAGTTTCTTTTAAACTTGATCTCCAGGTAAGGATGTGCTTCTGCTGTTTTACCCAGAAATTTGATCCTGCTTATATTATAGCGAATTACTCGAATGGCTACCCCTGCACAAGAAAACCTTTTCCTTTGATAAAAACAAATAAACATATTCCACTACTATTTTGTATGGCTTAAAAATTACAGCATGCTTAGACAGAGAACAACAGCTGTAGGAAACAGACAGGCCTACTTTGGCCTATGGTCGAGACATCAGAAAGCAGTGGGAATCAAAAAGAGAGGTTTCCAGATCAGAGACTTTCCTGATGTGTCGTGGCAGACGTTTGCAGAGCCCCTGCTATCCTGCAGATGGCTGAGGCAGCTTTATCCACCAGCAGCAGCCAGGCCCCAGCTCTCATCTCTTCCCTGCTGTGGAGGACTATGCGCCACCGGCAGTCCTGCTAGCTGTGTATAAAGGCATCTGTTTTTCTGCTGCACACTAATTCTTGCACCCTGGTCTCACGGAAAGTTACACCAATGACTATTTTATAAACGTGACTTGTGGACTGTCAGCAGAAAATAAAAGGAATTTATCATCAAAGATATTGGATAATAGACTTTTTCTAAAAACAAAAAATCTCATAATGCTGCATATATGGTGCTTGTTTATTTGGTTAATGTCAGCTCATGTGACGCAGGATCTCTGGTTTAGTTCAGGTTTTTGAAACAGAAAAAAATTACTATACTTTTTCTTTTTTTTAATTGGAAAAACAGTGATAATTTTCACTGATACAGAAGTGCTTACAGGTATTTCATATGCCTGTATGCGACTGAAATAAAACTGGAATTTTCTTAATCTGGAGTACATGAAACGATAACCTTACATAGGCTGTCACTCTGGAGCTTTATAAGAAAACAGCAGATGTTAAATTATCATAGACCCAGAGAGATTATGAGTTACACATCCCTAGGAATTTTATACAGATAAATCTACAGGGATCCATAATAAATTGAGCTCATTTACACTTTAAAACTATTCAATAATATGTTGCTTAGTTCTTACAGCAACTGACATTGAAGAACATTAAAAGTGAAATCAGCAATTTCTATAATGACAAAGATTATTGTTAAGGGGGGGGGAGGGGAAAAGCCAAACAAAAGCCCTCTGTCTTTACATAACACTGGCAAAAGCAAGCAGATGATACAAAAAATCAGTTGGTCTCCATCATCTATTTTAAGTTTTGCACAGGTTTGTGCTTCTAAGAGCATCCCAGCTGCAGCCTTTACAAAGGCATAGCTTTCAGAGGTCAGCAGAGATCACTGAAAGTGACTGCCAAATTGTGCCTCCCAGCCACCTGAAGACAGTAGGCCTATGGCACTGTGTCACCTTCTACAAGCTGAGACTAGATTTTATATACAAAAGAAAATATGCAAACATTATACTAGACAAAGTCAGTAGCAGTAGTTTCCATGTTCTGAGTAATTTTAAGCTATCCAGGAGACTGACTTCAATTTACTTTCCCAATTTTTCAGGGTATATCTTGTCTTTAGACTGGGTATTAGGAAAAAATTCTTCACTGAAAGGGTAGTGGGCACCGGAACAGGCTTTCCAGGGAAGTGGTGGAATCAGCATCCCTGGAAGTGTTCAAAAACTATGTAGATAAGGACCTTAGTGACATGGTTTAGTGATGGACTTGGCAATCCTAGGCTAACAGTTGGACTTGATCTTAAAGGCCTTTTCTAACCCAGTTGATTCTATGATTCTATGTACGTGTTTTCTTTTCACATGCTTGCAGAGCCTAGCTATGGTACTTCTATCAAATATTAGATCTTGGCCCAAGAAAATGCATACGGAAGTCACCACCAGACTTTTATAAAAATAATATAGCTGCTTCAAAGCCAATACATTTGGAAGCACAAAAATATGACAGCTGGATTTTTGTATGTGCAAAAACTGGAAGAGATAAGAAAGGGCTTAGTGTTTAACATTAGTTCCATTGAACTAATTGAAATACAAAGGAGAATAACTAGGATGAGAAAAACTGTATTTTATGAAAAAGAAAAAAAATTCTTTCCAGAATTTACTTATGTAGAGTAACGGTACAAAATGCTAAATCTTGTTTTATACACTCTGATCTGATAATTCTGCCTTAGTTCACGAGAGTGCTTTTTAACAGGTAAGGTGTCACAGTGTTATACAACATGTTTCTGGTATTTTGCAAACACTTGTATACCATATAATGTAATTTGTAAGGCATATTTATTGCCTTTACCTTTTAGATGACATTAAAAGAAGTTTTCTGTTCAATTTGGAGTGCCATGTTTGCTTGGTACAGCCTTAGCTGGGTAAAAAGCTACCACAAGCTAAAAAGCAAATGAACAAACAAAATCCCCTTTCCCAGCCTATCAGCCAATTTCTACACTAAATGTGAGTAAACTGACTACTGCTCCTATCCACATTTATCCAAAATATAGCTCAGTAGTGTAGCACTTATTCTGCATTTTTTCCCCCAATGTCTGTTTCCACTTTATACTAGCCTGCAGTTATTCCTTTTCTAAATTGGCCAAGGTAGGACAGCCTACTTGACATCCACTTCATCCTCAGAAGCAACTGATACTGAAATGTGTGAAGAGCATTTCTGTTCAGTGAGCTCAGCATACAGCAGATTAAACTGTAAAGACATGCCTCCCAGGTGCATGACCTTCAGCAGAGCAGTGGCTGCCAGCAGAACTCAATATGTAGCAGTTCATTTACCAAGGGCTGGGGTGTAACTCCTACACACACATTGGCAGAATGGTGGGAGAGGCTCGCCTCAGGAGCTGGAAGGCTTGTGAAAGATGATGAGAAAGGAAAGAAAAGGGCCAGCACCTGTGAGACAGCAGTTATAGAATATGTTAAAACTGGCAGCTAACTACTCCAAAGCAAAAGTCTAGAATTTTAATCGAAGCAGAGCTTTACTCGGTAAAATTTGTGAATGTCAAATGTCCTAGTTCGGAGGGAGACAAGCACCGTTTTATGTAGTATGTCTACAGTTATCTTCCAAAAGCTAAGTTCCTATCATTCTTGTTCTTTTAATATAAATTATATGTTAAATGTAAATACATATGTATATTAATTATTATTTTCCTTCTGAAAATGTCAAAAACATCATAGGCATTTCAAGCTTAGTGTGTTCACTGTACTACAAATTGAATCTTCCTCCAGCTATAATTATTACTAGCTGGGTGTTTTTCCTCCTCCCAATTTATCTAGAAGCATAGAAGAAAAGGCAGCCTGGTTTTATAAAGACATAAGATGCACACAGTTTAACTACGTCTCTATATGCTTCCTTGTTTCTTGCAGCTGCGTAACACACAGGATATATCACTGAACACAGACTTCCTGTGTACTTACTTGACCTTCTTCATTTCCCACCCTTTAAAAAACATAACATGTTGGAGAAACGTAGTGAGGCTAAGGATGCTCTGATATTAAGATGAAGAGTTGCACCCAAATCTTGAAAAGGCCATCCTAAATCTTTAAAGAGTTTGTGCAGTAGGATGGAAAGACATACAAAAGAGTAGGCTCTATACAGTGCTTATCAGTACACATATTCAATGCGCTAAGACAAGATTTTGCTCATACGAAACTAATTTTCTGGAAGCTAGCTCAGGTCCTCCATTTGCACTGGTTTTCTATTGGCAAGCTGATTTTGTCTTCCATATTTGAAAGAAGGTGAAGAGAATTTCATCCATATTCTGTTTTGAAAAGATTCTTAATGTTTTCTCTAGGGCTACTATAATTAAAGGCTATTGCACAGTAAAGCACTGTAGGCTGTTGGTCTGAGAAAATTAGGGAGACCTTGACATTATTTAGATAAATATGTTGGATAGATTAACGAGGTCAATACCCTGACTGGCAACCGTAGTGAGATTACTGGCAATGGCAACACCCCAGGCTGGGAGCTGCTGCTATTCATGATATGGCTCTTCTGTTTGCAAGAAATCACTTCTAGTTGTAGTTATTTGAACTGTAAAATTTTTGAGATCTTCTGTGTGAAGTCCTAAAGAAATATGAAATACTACCACTGCAGCAATGTCATAATTATTTTCTTCTTTAGCGTATTAAACACAGGACTTTTCCAGCTGGATATGCTTTTGTGTATTTAAAAATATGGCAGTTTTAGAGCAGTTAAGAAGGGCACCCTGTAATGAAAAATATTATAGGGGATATCAAATAGTGAGAAAATGCAGAAAATTATCTGACATTTCCAATTATAAGATCTACTTTTAGTTTGCTTGATACTTTGTTAGGTTCTAAAAATTTGTATTTTTTCTGGCTACGTATTTGTTTCAAGCTGAATAGTTTTAAAAATATAATTACACTCAAAAGGTTAGAGAAAAGTATTATCTTGTCAACATGAAAGAGAAATCTAAAGTTTTCAGGTCCCTAAGCCTCTTGACAACCACATCCTGTGAAACAGCGATTTGAAATATGTCAAAGAGGGAGTGGAGCAATCAAGTTAGTGAAATGCCTTCAGCTGGAATTGAAGTTTGCCCCAATTCAGCGAGGCTGTGAAACTTTGAAAAATCTCATTTTGTAAATATCTCCTGCCAACTTTGCAAAAGCTAAGCAACAATGTTCTCAATATAGGTACTGCACCTTCAGTCAGCATGTCTCAGCCAGGGTACTTGGGACACTCCAGGCATTGCCACTGCCATGCCTTTTTGTTGTCATCAAACTACCCCTGAAGCTGGTGGCAGAAATGTGTGCCTCATCTCCTGTTGGCACACACTGAGGATGGAAATCGTCATCTGTTACACTGTGCTGAAGCACTTAGGGTTGGTTGTTATGCAGCCCTCTAGAGTCATCATTAGTTACGGTGTTGGCAATTGTTTGCCCTATGCTCCTTAAAAGAAAAACATTTAGACTTAGGACACTGTACAAAGAAAAAATACAAAAAGAAGTGTTAACTCCGACAAATCAAATGCATAAATCAAGGAAATGTGTTTAGAAATAAAGTCAATGCTGAGTTTGCCTAGATAAGCTTAGTGTGCCCCTTGCACATGAACGATATATGATATAATTTTAATCACATACTTTCAAACTGTCATTTCACAAGATTTCTGTGGTTTTCAGAATATATAATAAATAATGTTTGGAGGTGAATGGTAGTGATATAAGAAATAAGACAAAATCTGTCATTCCTCTATCTGTCTACTTTCCTGCAGACATTAGATAACACCTAGTGACTGTGCACCTGCAGGAAGATAACCAAATTAAGGTACATACACTTCTATACTGTAAATTATGTTCTGTTTTAAACTGGAAAATTGAAGGTGTATTAGCTGTTATTTATCTACAAAACTCTACTTAGAAACTTATAATTTTGGGTACGTAGATATAAGAATTGCCCCATCTGAGAAATTATTTATGTTTTATTTTATTTTTCTGAAGTCAACTTCTTCATTAATTATTAAAGCAAATTAAAGTTGTGACCACTTGGAAAGAGATTACAATAATGTGAAAAAATATTAAGTCCAGACTGTTTATGGATTAGCACTTGGGCACTCGTTTACTGCCTCGTATGTTGCAAGTTTTGTCTCCTTTACAACAAAGTAAGTCACAGGAAAAGAAAGAACTGCTAGAAATGAGATATAATTTTAAAGCTTGAACATTAAAAAGACTATTGGGGAAAGAAGCTGTCAGTACAGGAATTCTTAGTTCAGAGATCATTTACAAAGCCAATGTTGCATGCCTAGAAGTTATGAAAATTGGGCTCATTTTGCTGTAAATGTCTAGGCTGCACAAATTAAAATCAGAGCATACCATTGTGACTATAAGGGCAATATACCACATGGAATGCAATATGTAGAATTAGGATCACCTGAACCATGCAACCTATATTTAAACTGGAATAAAACCAATACTGAAGGGAATCATGGAATAGTTAGGGTTGGAAAGGACCTTAAGATCATCTAGTTCCAACCCCCCTGCCATGAGCAGGGACACCACACACTAAAGTATGTCGCCCAAGGCTCTGTCCAGCCTGGCCTTGAACACCTCCAGGTTTGGAGCATTCACAACTTCCTTGGGCAACCCATTCCAGTGCCTCACCATCCTCACAGTAAAGAGCTTCTTCCTTATATCTAACCTAAACTTCCCCTGTTTAATCTTGAGCCCACTACCTCTTGTCCTAACACTACAGTCCCTAATGAAGAGTCCATCCCCAGCATCCTTAGGCCCCAGAATAGTCAGTGCATAGCCAGCACACATGGAAATATGCATTTTTTAACAATCCTAGTGTAAAGAAAAAGAACAGAAAAAAAAAAACCCTACAGTATGACATAAGGTATGAGAATAAGGTATATTATTAGTACATGCAGTGGTCACTGTACTGATCTAGTGAAGCATGATGTGCTCTTAATGTGTGATGAATAATTTTACAAGAAAAACAATTTGTAAAATCGGGAGTGAATGTTTTTTCACCATTCCATTTTGCTAAGACAAGTGGGTATGTGATGCTGAAAACTTGGACTCTAACTGTAAAACTTTTAAAATTTTAAAAATGCTTTTGAAAATACTAAAATGCAGTACATAAATATTAACTGAAGTAAACTACAGGAAAAAATAGATTAAAAACTGCATTAAGTTTTGTTCAAAAATGTGGTTGAGTGACAATCTGAATAGAACTGTATTTTTCATTTGTGTTTGTACAGAAACACTAGAAACTCTGAAGTTTCAAGAAACAATCTGTCCTGGTTTCAGCTGGGATAGAGTTAATTTTCTGCCTAGTAGCTGGTGCAGTGCTGTGTTTCGGCTTTAGCCTGAGAACAATGCTGATAACACACCAATGTTTTAGTTGTTGCTAAGTAGTACTTACTCTGATCAAGGACTTTTCAGTCTCTTATGCCCTGCCAGTGAGGAGGGGCACAAGAAGCAGTGAGGGAGCAGAGACAGGACACCTGACCCAAACTAGACAAAGTGATATTCCATACCATAGAACATCATGCTCACTATATAAACTGGGAGGAGTTAAAGAGAAAAGACCAATTGCTGCTCGGGTCTGGCTGGGCATGTCAGCAGTTTGTGAGCATCACTTGTTTCTTCTTGGCTTTTATTGCACTCTCATTTTGTGGTCCTCATTTTCATTGCTATCAGTATTATTGTTCTTGCTATATTTTATTTCAATAATTAAACTGTTCTTATATCAACCCACGGTTTTATCTTTTTTTTTTCCAATTCTTTTTCCCTTCCCACAGGGGGAGGGGG
>NW_009913776.1:0-220 GCF_000696875.1 Nestor notabilis | reverse complement strand
CTTGCCCTTCCCACAGAGGGAGGAGGGGGAGTGAGCATTTTCACGGTACTTAATTGCTGGCAGTGATTAATCCATGATAGTGTCTTTCTGTTTATTGCCCCCCAACTTTCTCAGCACCAATCAGCCTAAAATGTTGTTAAACCAAAACAGCTTTACCAGTAATGGCAAGACTCAAAATTTAATCTGAATCTTTATATGAAATACTCAGAAAAAAACAGAA
>NW_009913775.1:3606-6061 GCF_000696875.1 Nestor notabilis | reverse complement strand
CGCTGCCACCCCACAGCCGCATCGCTCTAGCCATGCCTTTGCGCGTTGCTCGGGGCAGGAAGTTGATGATTAATCTGTAATTCATTGAACACCTGCTTCAAGTCACGCCTGGGGTGTGGTTTAGCGTTGTCCGAGGCTCGGCACTTCGGGTTTTGCCTTGCTCTCCTATCGCTGAGGCGCTGGTTCTGATAGTCCTGCTTCTGGCGGAGCGCTGCGGCGATGCGCAGGCTCCCTGTGGAAAATCTCTTAAGCAGCCTAGAGCTTGCCTTGCAGTCATTTTTGGATGCTTCAGTCTCAAGAAGCTGAGGTGATGTGGGGCTGTCGGTCTCAGCGAGTGTTTGTGCATTAGCAGGCTCAGGCTGAAAGAGCTCTCAGTACTCGATGCTAGCTTTTGAATCCACACTGGCCGCTCGAGCGTGAGCTGCAAGGAGCAAAACAGCAGCGGCATTTAGGTCAGTGCTCTGCTTCAGTTACGTCAAGAAGGCTGGCAGGCAGTGTGGACCAAGCCAGCCGGGTGCCCGGGGCTGGAGGAGGGAATGAGTCAGGAAACTGTTCTAGTGATAGCACAAAAAAAGCCTTCTCTCTTACTGCCTGCCTCTGCTTTGCTCGCACCTTACTCTCGGTTGCCTTTTTAAAAAGGCATTTAACACTGTATGACTTACATTCGCGAAATAATCTGTTAGTGTGATGGATCTGTTGTAACATCCCGTTTTACTGTAGCTATTCCTTTAATTTGTACAGCAGTGTTTTGCAGTTCGAATTAATGTTTGAAGGTATTTTCCTCTATTGGAGGGAATTATTTGCCTGACTGGAGAAAGATTGTAATGAAACTTGGCTATAATTTTATGTGGAGCACTTTTTTGAGCCTGGGCTTGGGTTTTGACTCGTAAATGCTTTCATTGTGGAGGATGTATTTGTTCAGTGTACTTTCATCAAAAGTGTAAAGCACTTTGGGGTATGTTGAGTAGGATCAGGAACTGGCTGGCTCTGCAGCCATTGAGACTGGTGTTTCTGCACGTGCATCAAATGTAATGTGTGTATTTCACCTCTTTTGCAGTTGCTCTGTTTAACTGTTAAAACTGGTCAAGTAATGTAGTCCACTGAAGAATGTCATTAAGTAGTTTCATTAGGTAGTTGTATGTATGCGGTGATTTTACTCGTGGTATTTTAGAACCCTGAGTAATGTGGTTTTAGCCGTAGTAGTACTTAAGGTTAAAATACAGTGTTTGCATGTGTGCAATTTTTAGCTTGTTTTCCTTGTAGTTTAGGTTTTCACTTTTCCCAGGGGTGACTAGGGTCCACTGTTTTGGATTGGGCTTCCACCAAGCATAAGCTTTTGTGTCAAGTGTATACTACCTAACTGATGATACGGTTAAAGGTGTTTGCTTATGTTTGTGTGTGCTTTAGAATGATTAAGTAGAAATTTTTCCTGCTTGTTAGTATGGACTAACGTTGAAAAAAAACTCCAGTATAGATTCTAGTTCTCTGATCAGCTAGAATTCATGACTTGATGCTGTTAAGATTTTTGAAGCTAACATAATACCTCCCTTCCCCTTTTGTTCCCCCCTCCCCTTTTTTGGTAAGTTAACGTATTCTGGGGACAGATTTTTTAACAGGGCCTGTAGAAATAGGTCATGGGGTAATGGTTTTAAACTAAAAGAGGGTAGATTCAGACTAGATGTAAAAAGAAACGTTTTACAATGGGAAAGATGAAACACTGGCACAGGTTGCCCAGACAAGATGCCTCATTGCTGGAAACATTCAACCTGGTCAAGTTGAAGATGTCCCTGCTCATTGAAGGGGAGTTGGACTAAATGACCTTTAAAGGTCCCTTCCAGCTCAAACTATTCTATGATTTCATAATTATACTGTTAAGTACCACAGTATAATTTACTGGTATCCCTCCTTTTTCCCTCCCTGACATTCAAGTTGAATAAAGGAAACCTTGAGCCAAAGAAAGATTCCAGACCTGAGTTTTAACATGTGCTTGAGGAAGAGAGTTTGCATGTTGGCAAGGAAGGGAAACTGAGGTTTTTCATCTCACAATACAATAGAACTTCATTTGTCCTGAACAAAACAGTCCTAAAGTAATAATTACTACATGATGCAAACTCCAGAGTCACCAGGAATTGGTTTGGGTGTTCCAGATGTGGACTTGTAATGACTTTGGGATCTAATGAGGCTGCTGTTTGTTCAAATGTTGTTTTCTCTGGCATATTGTATCAGTTTGGTTCAGATTTAACTAATGGTGTATGAGCACATGGCTTATTTCTGGTTTTATTGACTTCTGTCTTTGCCTTTTTTAACTTTTTCTTAACGTAAGAAGAGTAGAAGGGTTTTCTGATGCAATTTTTGAAGCTACTCTGGTTCAGGGAAGTGAACATACATACCTGATTTAACTTTCTGAATCAGGGTATCCTCTTGTTGCACTTTTTTCAAGCATAATTTGCCAAGT
>NW_009913775.1:0-3575 GCF_000696875.1 Nestor notabilis | reverse complement strand
GCAGGAAAGACTTCAAAACAGTTTAAGTATTAATTCATTTTAATTTCTTACAGTATTTCTAAAAAGCGTATCTGGAATGGACACTCCATGACTGAAGCCTCTTGGCATGTACACTGAGCATGTAGAGTAACAGGAGAAAAAAACCCTCTTGGTTTTTTTTATTAGTATGTTCAGATATGGAGGAGAAAAATTAATCATACAGCGGCTTCCCCCAGGGTGAGCTCTAAAATGGGTGTTGCTTAAGCCTTGATATATATATATCTCTCTCTCTCTCAACAACAACATATATACACACACACACAAACACGTATATGCTGTTTCCAAAGAGTAATGTATCTGTAACAGGAATCATTATCTAGGAAACAATTATGCATGTTGGGGAAATAATATTCAGGTCATATATTTAGAAGATTGTACTCAGGCTGAGAACATATGCTATTCATGTGTGTCTTCTAAAAATATTTTCACATGCAAATTACACACCCGTTGGCTGCTTCCTTCGAACCAGATTGTCGCTGCATGATGGTCCCTGGGAAACTGAACATGGAGTGGGAGGTACTGACTGAAAACCTTTGCTCTGAAGGTTTTGTTTCTCAGCTTTTGTTTGCTTGGCTTTCCTTCTCCTTTTTCCAAGAACTAACAAAAGAACATTAAAACTTAAACTTGCAAAGTACCATTTTGGAAGTATAAGAAGAACAAAGGAACTTATTGTTTCCCTACTATGGAGTCTGTAGCCTTGCTGGAGAAGGAGGAATCCATTCACTCCTCTGAGTTAAAGGCAGACTTATTTTTTTTCCTTGGTTCTTAAGAGTAGTCCTTATTTTGTCATCCTTAAGAGGAGCATATTCTTTGCTCTGTAGCAAAGAGAGAAACTGAACGCTTTAGGCCTGATGCTGTGTTCTCAGAAATCACTGCAAAGATTTCCAGTTGGGAATTGCAGATGGCCTTCAAAATACTTCTTCTTAATTATAGTTCGATTATTTGAATTATTTTACCTCCCTGTCCTACAGCCTGTAGGCATCTGACCCCATTCCAATAGGGAACAATAGCCAAAACTTACTGCCTTTGTGTTTTCAGAAATGAATTATTTTCAGGCATATTTCTAGTAGGAGAGTATCAATGATGAAATGTTGGTTCAGAAACCCTTGTAAAGATGGGTGATGTTTGGTATGAACATGATTGCTGTGTTGTGCACTTGTGTCCTTAAGATTCTTACGGTAGCTGGGTTATATTCCTGTGGCATTGTGGTGTTGCATTGCTTCTCTTAGTGTAAGTCAGCATAAATAGAAAATATATTTCACATTGACAAAAGAAATTGAATAGGACCCAGCATGAGACACTATAACAACAATCAAATAAAATTGCTGTCTCAGTATGGGTACAGATCTTGTCTAGCTTGATTATGATGGCAAGGACTTTAAAACCTGATATGAAAGTTTGGAGATCCGTTGGTCGAAAGACATACAAAATACAATGTGTTAGAGCAAGTCACGTGTTTTGAAATTAAGTGAACAAACCATAGATACGATTTGATGGCCAAATATGTTATGTTGGTTTCCAGTCTCATACTGCTTTTCTTTAATTGGTGTTGCTCTTTAAAGGCAGCTTATATTTGACTCTTCCTTTTTTTTTTTTGGTCTTTATACTGGCTTCCTGTTCTTCTGCATGAAAGTCTGAGATTTTAAAGTTTTTGGGGTTGTCTTTTTTTCTTAATTATGATTATAGTTTTAAGTGATTGACTTATGGCAGAGTTCAAAGACATCAGTAAGGTGATTCTTTAGTTTTGAGAGTGGTGATTTTCAGCAATAGCTAACGGCAGTGTTTTACAGGACTTAGGAAAGTTGGGATGATGTAAAATGTGCTGTTTCTCTTTTGTATTTATAAAAGAGAAATCAACTCTGAGTAATATCCACTCAAGTACACAATATTTGATGTAACACATGACCCTCTTAAAAAAAACAGGGTTTAATTGTTTCATTCTGGTTGTGAAATGACTTTGAAGGCTGGCTGTTTTGTTTTCTTGAAAACAAGCGGTAATCAAACATTAATTAAAGTCAAACCATTGTGACTTTGGGAAAAAGTTTCTAAATATCTTGCCTGCAGAACTTGGTTCAGATGTTAGCAGAACGAAGAATATTAAGTAATGCATTTGCTGTCCAAGAAGTTAACCAGTTCTTGTTAGACTCTATACATGCCTCGACATTTTTTATCTATTCCGGTTTCTGGTGCTTTCGAAAGGAAGGGATCTCTTCAAATAAACTGATTTTGTACTGCAAGATGGCAATCCATAGTGAGAAAGAAGAAGGAGCAATGACAAATTTTGTGGAAAGTTTAAAAGTGACAGTTTAGATATTCTTGCTTATCTAGTTAAACTTATATTGACCTATCCAATAGAGACTTTCCCTCCGGTACTAACTGATACTTGAGCTAGATTTTATCACTGTTACCTTGTGGTCCTTTCCTTATTTAGTCTTGGATTTTTTGCTTTGTACAATCCCGTTTAGGAAAACATCCTGTGTAAGGGTACTAGTAGTGTTACAGCCACCAACACTGTGTTTGAGCAGAGGCTCCAGGTGCTAGCATCTCTTTCTAGTAAGTACTGTATAAATGCAAAGAAAGACTAATGCTTATTCTGAAAATACCAGTCCTATCTCATCTTTCTTGAATTGCCAACATATTGCATGCTTCCCTGGTTTTCCGCACAATTACATGAGCCTAGATAGTCTGTTCAACTTGGTGGGACCAATTCTGTGTGAACTTTCATAGCCTTTGCAAAATCTTTCTTGTTTGAATTATCCTTTGGTGTTTGGGGTTTTTTTTAAATGTCTAAAAATGTGGTATCAGGCTTGGTGTTAATGTGTATTTGTGAAACAGCTGGTAAATCTGTTGGTACACATTCATTCATTAGGTGGGGTTAGTCAAAGAAAATAATTTGTCTTTATGAAGTGTAGGACGTAGATATTTTCATATGTCAGGTTTTATTTTGTGGTGGTGCTGAAAGGCCACGTCATGATGGTATTTTGTTATGTTGGTAAGAATACATGTGGTTCTTCACCCTCAAAAAGCAAACATTTTGGGCCTGGAGACCATTATCCTTCTCTAAATAAATAAATGTTTGAGAAAAATCCCTGAACTGTTTGTAGAGCATTTTTCTCTAATTCAGGTCCTGTGCTGGCAGGGGATGTAGGGAGCAGACATGGTGGTGATGATGGTGGTGACAAAAAAATTATTGTATTTTTCCCTAGAGCCTAAAATACCAATAGTTCAACTTCTAGCTGAAACCAGTTACCATCTTTGTGTTGCTGATGTGAATTTATCACCTCTCTCATTCTCGTGTGTTGCAACTTACTGGCCTGTTAAATGCATCTAATTGTATGTCCTCTTCTCTGTCAATCTCTCAACCTTTCTTGAAAATGAGAGATAACATGTTCCAAAGCTGTGATAATGTACAGTAATTGTTTTAGATAAAGCATATTTTCTACCTTTGCCTTTAGGACAGAAGGGAATGGCTGTAATTGGCTTTTTCAGCCTGATAGTGCTTTTTCCTTTGAGACAAGGAAGTACAAAATGAAATA
>NW_009913774.1:1327-1700 GCF_000696875.1 Nestor notabilis | reverse complement strand
CCTGCGTTGAAGATGGGGGCCTCAGGTTGGGAAACCCGCTGCCAACCCCGGCGCAGCATCACTTGGGAGTCTTTTTAACCTGTGTTCTTTGAGGTTTGTTTTCAATGGAGTCGGGAGTCCCTGTGCCCGCTGTGAAGAGCCCAAACCCTCCACTTACTGGCCTTGGGGCTTGGGCAGCCTGACAAATATTATTCCTGGATGGTGCTGACCTTGAAGATCCAGATGCATAAACAAGGAAGTGACTGAGTCATGATCATTTCCAGCTGCATCCGAAGTTTAGGAATGGGGAAAAATGATGGTTTTAGTGCTCAGAGTCATTGGAGCCGCAGTGGCCGCATCTATCAGGGATGCTGGGGGTGGTGGTCCCTGGGGA
>NW_009913774.1:0-940 GCF_000696875.1 Nestor notabilis | reverse complement strand
TGGCAGTGCTCACAGCCGTGTCCTCGCCCCCTCCCTGTCCCCCCCTCTTTCCCAGGCAGTTTCAAGGCCACACGGATGGTGCCAGTTGCATCGACATCTCCAATGATGGCACCAAGCTGTGGACGGGGGGGCTGGATAACACGGTGCGGTGCTGGGACCTGCGCGAGGGGCGTCAGCTCCAGCAGCACGACTTCAGCTCCCAGGTAAGGAATGGGGCCGAGCAGCAGCCCCAGGGGGACAACCGGGACCTGCCTGACCCTGGTTTTCCCCCCTTGTCCCCAGATCTTCTCGCTGGGCTATTGCCCGACGGGCGAGTGGTTGGCGGTGGGGATGGAGAGCAGCAACGTGGAGATCCTGCACGTCACCAAACCGGACAAGTACCAGCTGCACCTCCACGAGAGCTGTGTCCTCTCCCTCAAATTCGCCTCCTGCGGTAGGCACAGCTCCCCCGGGCCTGGCTTTGGGACCTTGGGATGTGTCTCCTCTCCTGGATGCATCTCCCAGTTCATTGTGCGGGGGGCAAGCGCTGGCTCCGGTCCTGTGTGGATGCCAGTGGTATTCCTGGGAGAAGGAGCAACCCCTGTGGCTGCACTCGCAGTGGTGCCAGGATGCTCCTCTTGATCCCTTCTCTCCCTCCCGCAGGCAAGTGGTTTGTGAGCACGGGGAAAGACAACCTGCTCAACGCCTGGAGGACGCCCTATGGAGCCAGCATCTTCCAGGTATGGGGATGCACAGCCCTTGGGGTGGGAGGGTCTGGTTTTGGCTGGGATAGAGTTGATTTTCTTCCTATAGATGTGTGAGGTTGCCCAGTGCAACCCAGCTCTGAGTGTGCGTAGTAATACAGAGCTATAGCAAAGTATAGAGCAATATATTAGCAGCCACAGGATCATGGAATGCTTTGTGGTGGAAGGGACCTTAAACCTCCTCCACTTCCAACTGG
>NW_009913773.1:3861-11826 GCF_000696875.1 Nestor notabilis | reverse complement strand
TTTCCCTATACATTTAAAATTCCATCAAGAATTTATGGAATTGTATAAGCTATATTTATGTACATATTTGTCATGTGCCATTGAAATTAGAGCAGTATTTTTATTGATCCTAAAGAAATGAAGCTTCTGAAATGAGCTGTCTGGTCAGACCTCCTTCTATCCTCTATCCCAGTAACTCCCAGGCTATTTTCAATCCAATTCAATATTTCAGACAATGGTGGTATTCAGAGGATAGAAACCTGAGGCAACAATGTGATGTGGTCTGCTTCACATACTACTGCTGAGCATACAGTCAGGGTGGTTGTACTTCAGACCTGCCACTTCACACCTCCCTCTTCCCCTGCTGGAGGCATCAGATGAGAGTCTCTAGGACTCAATACTTTACTGAATTCCATACCTTACTAAATAGGACAGGAAGCTTTGCATTATCTCAGAAGTTATTTATCATGAAGATGATTCAATCATAGGTGCCTGCCAAAACCTCCCTGGTAAGCTCTCAGCATAGCAAATTTCAACCACATTTACAAACCACATTTTAAATTCCACTATCAACCCAGGAAAAATGTTTTCCATCAGCACTGATATTGCTGATGGACACTACCTGCAGAGAAAGGTATGGCATCTTTCCAAGCCACTTATGTTGCCATATCCTGTTTAGAGCCACAGAAACACAGTGACCAGTGTTAAATTGCATCCAGGATTTGATTTTCCTCTAATGAGAAAAAAGTGGACAAGCAATCAACATGTCAGACCTGTTGCTATTGGTGGTACCTTGAGACCAATTCTGCTATTCCTGTAGTTGATGTGCTTTCTAGAAGCCAGCAGAAGACTCACACTGAGCCTGCAGGGCAGGTACCTGCCGTGAAAGCATGTCTTCTGCCCCCTCCATTCTCTGCAGCATACGTAGCCTCAGCTGAAACCATATAACCCTGAAAGGGGATGTGGAGCAACACAGTGTGTGATGGAGACAAACTTTGGTCTTCACTTTTCTATGACACCCTTTTCCCTGACTCATTTATGTTAGCCTTACATGAGGTACTATAATGCCAGCGTCTATAAATCACTACGGGATAAACCATGACTCTTTGGCATCCTGAACATAAAGACCAGGTTTAAACTTCACCCACTCACATGTCTGAAATCAGTGTGGGCCTTTACAGTGCCTGCAATGCAAGTTTTGTCTTCTCTTTGAGATGCCAAAAACGTTTGTAGTGAAAATACAACTGCAAGCTAGGTCATGGTGTTGTTCTGGGGAAAAAGGAGAATCTGAAAACACAAATACCTTTTGCAAGTTAAGAATGATTCCATTGATCTATAAAATTATCTTAGTGCTGATTTGTCTTAGTGTGAGCTGTTTGTGTGTGTATGGGCATGATACCTTGGCATAATATTTATTGAGTCCAAACACATTTTTATCATATGCTTAGCTGCTGAAGTGATATATCTGCTAGATGTAATGGAGTCATTAACAGGTTAATGTGGTGGCGGCCAAAAAGCGGCTCACAAAGTGCTCTCCTAATTGCCTCCTTTCCAAAACCTTCTCAAGTGTGGAGACGTCACGGGATTGCAAGGAGAAAGTTAAGCTTGTATCCAGTGAGGCAAAGGATGTAGGTACAGCCCCAGGGCAAAAATGTGCACGTTCGTCCTAAATCACGTGGGGCTGGGAGGGAACAGTGCCAGACCCTCGAGTCATTCTGCAGTACAACAGGCAGATTACTCTAATACAAAAAATGTAAACCACGATAAATGGGAGCAGATTTTAGCTATGATAGTCCATGTAGCCTTCAATGCATGAATTAATTCTTTGATGGAAGTATGAGCTATTTTCATTGTTGACAGATACGTTTATGTTCCTATGGATGATTTTATAAAAATTGATGATGTAAATAAAAAAGTCTGACTTAACTAGATTGTCTTTTATCTCTGATTCAGCTTCCATTAAATGAAACATTTCATTTTGACAGGTCAAAATATTGCATTCTGCTTAAAAAACACTGCTATGCTCAGCTACAACTGAAAAAAGTAGCTCAGGTCCAAGATGTTTAAAATATCAGAGTTTTATTCTATTTACTTATTCTTTAAAGAGATATAAAGCGAAAGAAAACTCAAATACCCCAAGTCAGAAAATCCCCAAAACATAGCCAAAAGAAATTTATCTGTCCACTTTCTAGTGAATTAATGAGTTGTCCAAAGAGCATGTGCTTTATACATACATAGGGCTGTCTTGTGATGGTTCCAGCTGTGCAGCATAGGACCACCTGGAATAACAATGGGGCCACTAGAATTACTTTTATGCATACATGGCAGCCAGGATTGGGTCCTGTCTACATACAATGAAACTTCTGCTTTTGAAGATGTTCCCAGCCAGCAACACCTTTATGAAAAGCACAAGTTGCAATTTAAATACTTGAGTTGTGTCTCACATCTGTTCAGCGCAAGCATACTATAATTGACTGGTTCTCTTGATTAAATCTACTGCGTGACAGGGAAACCCTATGAAAGAAAGTCTGTCTTTAACATTCCAGCTAGATGGTAGAATTTTATACGTATTCCTTACTCTAGCCTCCAGTAGAAATCACATTCTTTGAGTTATGGATAGGTCCCAAGGCCAAAGTGAGCCAAATTTCTGTCTTCCATTACCCAATAGGAAATGGGAAAAAATAAATGTACGCTGAGTGGTGCAGTTAGCCAACATCACATCTAAACCCTTCTCAGTAATTCAGCAGAAAGATTAAGGAAGGGAATGGATACGGAAAACACTATGATACAAAACATTTTGCAAGTGTTTTACAAGAGCATAGTCTGCTAAATAAGGAAAAGAAACTTAATTGGTAGCTGGCAGCAATATCAAGTGCATCTATTTAAATACCTATACACGTCTAAAAGAATCCCAACCCCTCCCCCCGACCCCTTTTTTTCCCTTACACTTCTTATATTGACAAAGCCACCTTTTTATTAAAAAAACCCCAAACCTTAAAGTGTCTGTTTCATACCTTCCAGGGTCAGGGCTTTTTTAATATGATTAATAACTCTAACAGGTATTCTTAAAGCCAAACAGCTGGGTTATTGCTCAAGAAAACAGCTGTTTCATTGCTAAATATATCCTTATTTCACTAGCCATCAACTTGCTGAAGCTTTGCTGGTTACTTGCCTTTAAATATTTGCTGATAGTGAAAAAGTCCTGGTACTTAATCATAGCTGGTGCTACAAAAGCCGGAGCTACTTTGAAAAAATAATACACAGAGAAAAACATTGGCAGAAGGCTTTTTTCTTTGAGGGTGGGGAGGGTTTTTTTTTGTTTCAATGCCACACATTAGGTTGCAACCAGATGTTCACATTATAGATCCTGCCTGGATTAAAATAAAATAAAAAAAAACCCAACAGAAAAACCCCCTTTTTATTCAAAAATGTCAATATCATTTAACAGCAAATGTAATATAATTACAGTATTCAATAAACATTTAACAAGACACAGACATTTTCTGCAGGAAAATATTACCAGAGTGAGCCTTTTAGCAGTTTAGCAGTTAAATTAGTAATTTCTTTTATAACATCTGGTGCACAGTCTCTGATTTCTAAAGTTTTGGAACAAAAAGACATCGGGCAGATTTTGAGTTATGAATAATTTGCCAGTTGTTTACCTTTATGCCAATCTAAATCTCCACTGCATAGATGCAATCGAATACATTACAAATGTGTTTTCCATAAAAATCCCTAAAATGCGGAAGGGGGAAGGTAGGGAACCAGTTCAAGCAACTCTGGCCCTTCACAGGCATTGCCATGCCTCTCGCCATCTGCCTTGCCCCTCTTGACACCTGATGGAGGCCCAGGACCCCACTCTGAACTCCTGAAATTCAAGAGTGCCTCCATGCAGTGACTCAAACCAAAGCAGTTGACCTTAGCAGGAATCTTTCCATAAACTGCAGATTTGGGATGAAGTCCAACAAGAAGCCCTCATAGCAATAGGAGTCTCTCAGGAAGCGGGAGAGCAGTGAAGGACCATCTGGGTGGAGGAGCACGGCTTCAGCCACCTGCCCGCATGCCTCTGCCCTGCCTGGGGACACGACCCATGGGGTAGGGAGGCTCCTTCCACAAGGAGAGGTTGCCAAAACACTAACCCCTTTCCTGTGCTGAGAGCTTTCCCTGGTTATGGTTGCTCCCTAATATCCCAATACTTCTTGCTCTGTGTTTTTTCTAACTTGGCTGAATATCTCAGATCTGTTTGTAGTGACTACTCTCCCCTTCTCAGTTTAAGCGCTTGCCTGCAGTAATGATAGCCTCCACTGCAGGAGTTAGGTCAGTCCACCACATCCACTTATAGCCACTCCTATCTACTCTAAGTCTTAGATCTACCCTGAATTACACCCATCATAATCCTGTGAGTTGGGTGAAGGCCGCCAACAAGTAACTGATGGTGGTCTACACTTTTGTGGAGGACAACAACCACTGCTCCACAAAACAGATGTTGGAAATGGTGTGATAAATCATTCTGTATTTCTGGAACCTGGTAAATTTATTGCCCCTTATCTTGAAGGGGTGATAATATTAAATTTAATAAAAATTACTGACTTTGCATGTCATCCATCAATATGCAAAAGACAAGATTTTTGTATGTTTTAGATGAAAGGTTTAATTATTAGCCTATTTCTAAATGCCATAATGTCTATTCTTTAATCCCCCAAATTAAACCTGCAAGCTTTTTAACATATTCCTAACAGTATATATCCCATACATGCTCATAGAACTTCTGCAAAGATTTTCTGACCTGTTAAAAAAAAATGGGTTTTTAAAATACCTCTCCTCCTGCTTTTTAAAGTATCTATACCGAAAGCCTTTTTCGATGCCCAGTAAGGAAATAAGTTTAAAAATCATGATGGGCTCACAGCACAGAAGAATATCTCTTCTTGTGGGTGATTTTGTTGTATGCTATGGCAAAGCATGGCCAGATCTCATCCGCTGTGTGTTCTCCATTCAATGAAATTAGCTAAGACTGGTGCAAGTACAGGCCAGAATGTTATCTGATGCAAAGTACAATAGTGAATTTTTAACCCATGAGATCCTTCCCTTTTTCTGACTGCCTTTTTTTTCCCCCTCAAAAAAAAGTTCAGAGGAGACGCAAATAAAGCACAGATATTTGTGCCTTGCTAGATCAGCTAGTACACTTCCAGTTCCCCCGCAGCTTGTGCAAACATAAACAGTCCTAAAAAAGGAAAGAGAGAGATAAGAAGAAACAGAAGTTCAAGCTAAGCTTTGTTTTGCTCTCAATACCTGACTTCCACATGTGGGAAGTGAGTAAGCTGCATCATTTCTTCTCTAGGCTGCAGCTCCAGTACCAGTTACAGCAGAATAAAATAACATGATGGAAAACACCAAGCAGCATCAGAAATTAGAGGCAGTACAAACCACTTTCTCTTCAGGGAACTCTAGTGCTTTGGATCAGTAGGGAAGGGCACCCAGAATCCATAACCTGCTAAGGCACAGTGGGACTGAAGGGCATTTCATGCTTTGCAACTGTAAAGGATCAGTTGTTTGCCAATGATAAAAGCACACAAATTTTGTGCTGCCTTCACTGCAGATGGTTCTTGCTCTAATGACTGTGGACAGCCCTTTTGTACTCTGCAGCTAGTAGAACTCAGCCTTCTCTTGCCTATAGGCGTGTACCTCATTGCTACTTGCTAGACCAAGAAAAAGGAATGTAAATGGAAGGAAGTAGAGTTTAGGATGGGTATTTCAGTAAGATGAGAGACATTTTAATGGAGGGGGTGGGTTTGTAATTTTTTTCGTTATTTGAGATTTCTCTCCTGCTTCTTAAAGCAGAGCATATCTGGGATGTGACGCTCTGTGCTAAGTGCTCCATCCAGCTGCAATATAAACAGAGCTTTTCTCTGCACAATCTAAAGCTGTAACATTAAGGAGAATAATGGACGATGCCTTTTGATATCTTTGTGTAAACGAAGAATTTTATTACAGTGAATTACCATGTTAATTTATGAAAAGTAAACAAAACCAAGTGCAAAACTGATTCAATGTATAACCTAACTTTCCTGGTGCCTAATGAGGTGACAGTGATGGAATCAAAATAAATATCTTTATGTTTCATAAATGTAGGGAAAAATACTTCTGTGTTTAATCACTGCCTGAGTCACTGACAATGCTGGCACAACAACACCACAGGTTTTAAAGTAAATAAAAGTCACTTTGTCTAGTGGCCAAGGATATAGGCAAACTCACTGTGGACCACCATGTCTTGTAAGATACCAAGGATGCAGGGAAACAGCAGATGAAGCTCAGAAGCATTTGCACCAGTCTACATTTAGGTAACATATATTCCCCTATCATTATTTCCCCATTCATTTATAAACTACTGCAGAAACAAAACAGTACAAAATACTTCATACTGAGCGTCTCACTTTGGCCAAAACTTTCCTTTGGCTAAAAATTTCCTTTGGCTTACAAGGCATTTTTTCTGCAAGAAGGCATTGAAACCTGGGCCCATGAACAACAAAGTGCTATCACTACCCCTGACACATTATTCCTCTTGAGTCGGCAAATTTCTTCCTGTGATGGTATGAACTAGGTGCAGGTTCCCCGATACGTTAAGTCCTCCAGAAAACTATGCAATTACAGGAAAGCTTCTAACCCAGGATTAATCTTTAATAAGAACATTGTCCAGACCTCTCTGGGCAATTTGGATGGATCCCTGCCCATGGCAGTGGGGTTGGACTAGATGATATTTAAGGTCATTTCCAACCCAAACCATTCTATGACTATGATCTGTTGCTCTTTACATGTATTCTTTCAGACACACAAGAGGTGTATGCATATTTGCTGTATACATGCTGCAATAGTCTAATTGACAGGTTATTCCATGCTGCTAAGAGAGCCAGATGAGGAGACTCCACCAGAACTGCACGCTAAACTACTGCAGAAACAAAACAGTACAAAATACTTCATACTGAGCGTCTCACTTTGGCCAAAACTTTCCTTTGGCTAAAAATTTCCTTTGGCTTACAAGGCATTTTTTCTGCAAGAAGGCATTGAAACCTGGGCCCATGAACAACAAAGTGCTATCACTACCCCTGACACATTATTCCTCTTGAGTCGGCAAATTTCTTCCTGTGATGGTATGAACTAGGTGCAGGTTCCCCGATACGTTAAGTCCTCCAGAAAACTATGCAATTACAGGAAAGCTTCTAACCCAGGATTAATCTTTAATAAGAACATTGTCCAGACCTCTCTGGGCAATTTGGATGGATCCCTGCCCATGGCAGTGGGGTTGGACTAGATGATATTTAAGGTCATTTCCAACCCAAACCATTCTATGACTATGATCTGTTGCTCTTTACATGTATTCTTTCAGACACACAAGAGGTGTATGCATATTTGCTGTATACATGCTGCAATAGTCTAATTGACAGGTTATTCCATGCTGCTAAGAGAGCCAGATGAGGAGACTCCACCAGAACTGCATTTCTGTGTACAGGCAGGAGCTGGCAAACTCAGTTCTCCACAACAAGCTCCAGTTTAAGTCACACATATGTAGCACAATAGGAAGACTGAGACAATACCAGTTGACAAACTACTGCTGGCTAAGTTTATCATGGGTCTGAGAGACATGACATGAAGTTGGTTTAGTTTTTGTGTCTGTGGATTGGACCTTTACATTCTTTAAAACTGTCTAGAGAGCATTTTTGTCCCCTACCACTTATGAACTCTTCGTGGGATAAAGGACAGAAGGCACAGCGTCCCTTAGAAATTCTTTTTTGCCTTTCTTATTTCACAATAGAAACATTTGCAGTGAAAGCAACATTTTTTTTTATATGGAAACATAATAGAGAAGCTTGGGGATCCATGGCAGATTCAAATGGGTATGGCAATTCAAACAGATCTCTAGACAGCCAAAGATAAATAACGCACTGAAAACTGTCAGTTGGCAACAATGATGAATATAAGGCTGGGAAAGAG
>NW_009913773.1:0-3839 GCF_000696875.1 Nestor notabilis | reverse complement strand
GTCCACTTGTCACTGTCCATACATTTCTTAAACTGATTAGGAATCCAGGATGTTGGCTAGATGCTAAGAAACAGTCAGGCCTTTGGACTCGGCCTTTTCTGGTGCTGCCAAGACATAATCACTCTAACATCCTGAACAGCCTAACCCTGCCTCCTTTTTAATAAGATCCCATTTAGGAAACCATTTATAGATACAAAATAAAGGAAAATTATTGTGCTCAATTATATTCCTGAAGAAGGAAAAAGCGAAGTAAATTAAGTCAAATTTGCATGGACTTTTTAATATGCACAGATTTGGATATAAGCTGTGGAGCAGACACAGAATTTTGTAACTTTTATAGTCAATATTTTATTAAATTTTTCCTTGTAAATTTTGCTGTGTCTTTATTGCATTCATTCAATAATGGGAGAGCTTTCCTGTAGCTAATTCTATGCCTTGAAATTTCCCTCTTGTTAACCTGTGACTGTAGTCTAATGGATAGAGTGTCTGCCATACAATTCAATAAGGATAGATTCAGGTACCAAGGTGACTGTATTTTTTATTAAAATACCCTTTTATATGCTCAGTTTCAAACTGATGACTGCATTTGCAACACCTAATTGCCACCAGTATCCACAAATACTTTGCATTTAATGAAAATATCAAACCAAGTTCCTTCAGTTGAAGCAGCAAGTTGTATTACGCAGTGTAAAATCCCATTTTATGAAATTTCATAGAAATACAGATATAGCTTTTCACTCTCCATTCTTGTTTGAACTTTATACTCTTTATATTGCAGGGCTTTATTAATTTTTTTTTTCATTGTAAGTCTCAAAATATTTCTGTTGCATCAGGGAACTACGCAGCCCCATTGTGACTGATTTAACACCTGTAAATTGCCATGGCTACCAACAAAACACTTTCTAGCTTTATAAGGTAGTGTATCTATTTCACGTTTTAAAACAGTGGTGGGTTTGGTTCCAGTGGTTGTATCTTTTATTAAAAATTCTATTAACTTTATTCATCAACACCACCAAAGATCACTGGGAGCACACAACTTCTCACAGTTTTTAAGGCCAGAAGGCAATCACCTCAGCCAGCCAAGACCAACCTTCTTCAAACTGTACCACATAGATCCTCACCTAATAATGTCTGAATAGGGGTTTTTTTAAAGATCCAAGACTCCTTTACTGCTTACAAGAGTGAATAAGAAAAAACAGTTGTGCTATTTGAAGACTTGGTTAAAACTAGTTGCAGAAAGAACTGTGTTATCTTTGGTTCTGCCCTTCACTCCAGTTTTCTCGGAGCACAGATTTTTGGTGAAAGCCAACAACGACCTGAAGGTCATCTTACATGCAGTCACATCCTCTACTACTCAACTATGCTGCTAATAAAGCCCCCTCTGCACCAAGTATGATGGATTTTAGCTTACCTTATGGAGCAAAATCAAATAATAACAACACAACACATAGCAAAAAAAATCAAAGATTATAATTCTTCATACTCAAGGACAGACAGATGCCATAAACCCACAATTTTTAGTGGCCAAAGATATCCTTTATATCTATGATGTCCTGTAAGCAATGTCTGGGATAAGAATCTACCCAGTTTACAGGGACCAACCTGGAACTCACCATCTGGGAGAGCTGGGAGAGTGAACTCAAAAGGTCATAGTTTCATCCTTATTTGGTATAAATTATGCCACAGTAAGACAATGAAGCTCCATAACTTGCAGGAGCTGGGAGTCTGCCTTCATCTCTTAAGCAAACAATAAAGTTACAGCTGCCAATAAACAGGCTTTTCTAATTTGTTCATTTAAATAGTTTTGGGGCAAATTCTGGATTACATCTAGATAACACTACTGGTTGAGTTCATTACTGCAGAGGTACTTGGTGTAAAGAGAACTGGAGAGAAGGCACGAAGAATGACTGAAAGGGCAGGACTGCATCAAAATCCCCTAAGCTTTGCTTGGTGTTTTGGCTGATTTTCTTGAATAGTTTTACACCTCTGAGTGTGCATATGCAGCCCTGCTTCTCACCCTGTCAAAGGTCGGTAGCCTTACTCTAGAGACAACCACATCATTGTTACTGGCAGCGGTACCTGCAGGGTGTATACAAAGCATCCCAGAGCACCTCATCCAGGGAATGGGAGAGCACACAAGAAGTGGGTAGTACTCCGTACAGGAACTTGAGCCAATGCTTTCAGCTTTCCAGTGGCATCAGCAAGGATGTGGCAACTTAACCTGGGCTTATGTGGGCTGAGAAAGCCTGGTTCTGGATCTGTCTGCAGCTTGAGCCCATCACTGCCTTGCTATAATGGCTTCTCCGTCAGACAGGCAACTGTGGCAGCACAGAAACAGCACAGAAATTGGGTAATGTTGGTGCTGTGATTCTAAAACAATTAGAAGTTTCACAGGGAAAGAAAGCAGAGATTTTGCAAATGGCCAACTAGGAGAAGGTTGTAACATAGCCAGATATGTTCACTTCACCATCTTGATTTAGTGGGAATTGGTCAGAAAGGTCTCATGAAAAATATACAACGCTTTCAGACTGGAAATAGAAAAGGAAAAGAGCTTGGAATACATTGAAAGCAGAAATAAGAATGTGGGAATACAACTGCACTGAGCTCTTTGATCATGAATCCAGTAGGAATGTTACTTATCTTTATATTTGTGACAAGATTGTGAGATTTCCTTTACAGCAAGTCTTCTCAAAAGTGGAGGGAGACTGCGACATAATGAATTGGCAGTGCAAATTCAGATGAGGAAGGCTTCCTCATATGTACTACATGTTTGCATGTTGGCAAACCTGAATGGAAATCAAAAAAAGGAACAGGGAGATGCTTTTTGCAGGGCACATAACATGCTGCTGTTATGCTCACCAATGCAAGTCCACTGTTATTCCTCTGGCTTCAGTTTAATTCTACAGATTTTCTGTATTAAAACCAAAACTAAAGACCTAATTCTCCTTTCATTTATACACGCATCATGCAAGTTATATGGCAAATGTGCTGAAACTAGTGAATGGGAGATTAAAACCAGGCATTAAATGCACAAGATATGTTCAGATCCTGGGTACTAAAGCAGGACTGGATCTACAAGCACTTATTTAACATCAGCACTATACAACACCTGGGGTAATTCACTCCTTAGACAAACAAAGAACAGAATTAGATAATTTTTTTAGTTTTGCTCAGAATACCTCCACAGAACAAATCTTGGTATCAAGGTGCATTAATCATCTCACTTTCTAACTGGTGCTCTGCCTCCTCCTTTTCTGGGCACCAAGAGTCTGTCTGATTCAAGGAACTTGCAGTGATTTGGACTTCTTAAAAATCAGTTTCTTTCTTTTGAAAAATTTCTGCTGACAGATTTTCTTTGTGTTCATCTAAAAACCAAACTCAATACGTGCAGAAAAATCAAAAAAGCTTTTGTTTTGGAGACTCAGAAAGGTTAGGTGTGCTGAAAAGCAACGAATACTTGCTTTTGCTGTTTTCAAAGAGAACCTGAAAGAAGGCAGTGTCGGAGTTTATGTAATAGGAACCCTTAAGAGCAGACATGTAATTACACGTGACACAGTTGAGAGACACTAAATTATTTTGAATTTTTATTTTTTATTTTGCATATATCGAAACTATTTTTAATTTTTTTTTAAGCATTAAAATAAAATTAATGAATTCCTTCCATCGGGACAACAAATAACTCCGCGAGCATTCCAAGTCGTCTTTCGGGAAGCGGAAGCCCGGTATCTAGACTGTTGAGGTGACGGAGGGAGAAAGTGAGAGGCAGGAGGGAGGTGAGTGCGGCGCCGTGACCGCCAGGGGGCAGGCGAGGCCTCTCCAAAAGGCCTCCGGCGGGGCTG
>NW_009913772.1:20571-32782 GCF_000696875.1 Nestor notabilis | reverse complement strand
GGCTGGGGCGGGTCTCAACAGGGACACCTCCACTCGCTGGTGCGCTTCGGTGAGGTAGGACAACTCGCACGAAATAAACCGCTCCCAGCAAAGCTGCACAGGCAGCTGAGGTCAGGACACTGAGGTACCCACCTTCCTCTTCCCTTGGCACACCAGCCCTGTTTAAGTGAGAGCTTAGGTGTCTGAGTAGGAGACAAGAACTTAATCACCTTAATGGATCCGGCCTTCGCAAATGAAGCAGTTCAGGCTCCTATTCCACCAGCACTCAGTGCGTGGTTTTGAGTGTGGTAATTGCAGCACCAAGGGTTAGCTGTGCCGCTGCAGCCTCCCAGCCAAGTGCTGTTGTCAGTGATGGTGTTAGCCAAGATCCGCCAAGAGCCCCTTGTGAGAGGGTAAGGCCACTTCTGACTGATACTGCTGTTTAAGCACTGCAAGAATGCTTATATGTCGCCTAATAAACTGCTGGGAATCTTATGAACACAAAACCTAATGTGTTTCCAGTTAATAAACTCACCTGAAACGCTGTGCTTTGCTTTCCAGGAACTTCCGCTGTGACTGTGGAAATAGCAAGTTCAAAAATCTGCAGTGCAAGTTACTGCCAGTAAGTGCAGATACAGGTTTTGTACACACAGAATCAAAATGACAGCACTGGGAGGCTGGTGCCTGGCCTCAGCCAGTACTGACGCACATGGTGCCTCTGCTTTTCCCAACAAGTTAAACAAGGTGGGAGTATTACAGCGGGAGATAAAGCTGTTGAGGGACCAAAAGAAAATGTGAGGAGAGAGGAGAGAAAACGTTTGATAGTTGTCATCCATGAAGGCAGCAGTTTTGCATCTATGGTCAGCATAATGCCAGAAATGTGTTGAGGTGCCTGCACTAATACATCTCATTGGCTTTAAGCTGGCTTCAGGGGAATCTTTTGGGTGCAATTTTGCTGTTGCATTAAAGAAATTTAAGCTGCTTCTGTTGCCGAAGGGACACTTCCCTCCCCTTCTTCATGGTAGCATTATTGCCCTAATCTTTTTTGATTGGTTGTCACCAGAACCCACTGATGGGATAGTTTTTTACTGTATTAAGCCTCCTGTGCTTTCATTTCATTGGGCATTTTGAACTTGTCAAGTAGTTGGTAATATTCTGGGAAGCAGCAACAGGAAGCTGCTTGGCTTGCCCACAGCGCTGCTCCCAGGGTAATGACAGCCAGATGCAGAAACAGCCCATGGTTTTGTGTACGCCTGTTTTGTTCCAGCAGAACTGGGATAGATCCAGAGCTAGTCAGCCCAGGGCTATAGTCCAGTGATCCCTAGAGAGACACCTGTGACAATTCTAAGGTGTTACTGTTTCTAATTCAAGTCAGTGAAATGGATCATGTGGTGGTTCTTCCTCGTTCAGTTCAGTGCAAAATCAATTGTACCGGTTAAGTGACCTTCAGCATCCACCCATTAATCTGTTGAATTTCATGGGTGTCAAGTGCTCGCATTGCCTGTCCTTTCTTTGTCACAACAGTGGTAGAAAGTGTTCTGTAGGAACATCATGAATGGTCACAGCTCTTTCTGCAGGGGCCAATAGTGGCCTTAGGCTGTAGTTACATGCAGTTCTGAAGCCCTCTGGCAGCAGCTGTATTAGCTGGGGGTTTGTTCATTTGTTTTTAAAATGCGATTACCTGTAATTGAGTTTCATTCAGCATGTTTTGTAATTTAGGTAATTCTCTCCTGTAGAATGAGGTTTGTATGACACAAATTTAGTGGAAGCTCAGTGGTAAGATTAAACAAAGTTGCGTTGGGATCACCATCTGGAGTTCAAAAAAAAAAAAATGGAGGGGAAGGTGCACAGTAAATCTACAGGTGTTGCTATATTGCAGCAGGTAGGCACAGTTGGTGATCAGAACTCTTACGTTGTTCTGGATTAGCAGTAGTTTAACAAACACCACAGTTGCCATTTATTACAAAGGTGGAGAGACTGTTTTTCCTTTTGACCTTCACTATTCCCTGCGTGCCCTATCTGCTGCTCCCTGTACAGCATAGATGTCTGGATAATATTGTTCATTTTGGATCCTCAAGCTGATGAGTGTAATTATTGCTCTTAGGAATTAAAGTGCAACAGGAATGTTTGTTTGGGGTTTTATTTCTAGATTATGCATATTTTCTGTCTTGTTTTTCACTGCATTGTCTACTGAGAGATTTTTTCCTTTCCTTCTAGGAAAAGGGCAAAGTGAATTCAGGAAATAAGTATAATGACAATTTCTATGGATTATACTGTACTTGTAAAAGACCTTATCCTGATCCTGAAGATGAGGTAAGAAATACAAAAGCTGACAGTAATCATATATAGATGGTATTTATGCAAAGTATTGTACAAAGGTTTGTCGCTGAGCTGCTTTATAGCGAAGAACCCACTTCAGGAAATCTTACGCTCTTTATTACTCTTGGTTGTCATATATATCATAATTATCAGGGTTTTTTTTAATGGTGGAATATGTTTATGCCTTAAAGACAGGTAAGGAGGACAAACCATCATTTGGACAAAACACTGCTGCAGTTCTCTCTGCTTTCCTCTCTATAAAGTAGAGGCTTCTCTATGGAGTTCCCCTTGGGAGTGGGTTTCTCATCATCCTAAGAAATGTGGCAAGTGCACAGTAAACACATTGCATGTGTTAGGAAAGACCGGAATCTGCTTCCTTGTGTCTGCAACAGTGCTCTGACAAGGCTTCCAAGATGGGGAGAGTCTGCCCTGTAGCACTGGCTTTAGCTTTCCCTTATGGTAGTCACAACACTTTTTCTTTGTCTGAAGTGTTAAAATACACCATTTGGTTTGCACTACACACATGGTTTGGTTTGCAGTCATAGAAATCAGGTGTTTTAAAGAATAAGGAAGGAGCAAGTCTTATAAATACAGAAAGTGTTTTACATACTCACCTCTTTGAAGTTCAGAGATAGGTAAACATTTCTAAAGAAATCACTAATAATTGTTTCCTGACAAAGCAGTTTGTATTGTACTGTGTTGTGGCCAGTTAAGTTAGGACTCTGGTGTTCCTCTGTAAACCTCATGATGTGATGGGTATCAGTATCTTTCGTTTGCTAAGCTGCCTGTTAATGCATTTCTCTTTACAGGAAGAAAGATGCCAACAGTGTATTAACTTTTATCAGCTCTTTTGTGAGGATGTCTTGCTCTACTAGGAAAACAAGTTTTGTAATAATAAATGGGAATTTCCACAGTCTTGATAATACAACAAATTACATATGCTGTTGAACTTCAGGGAAACCAACTGACTAATGAAGCAGTTAACTACTTACTAATGGCAGCTCCCTGTGGGTGGCTGAAGAGGGAAGTGCAATTCACTTGAGCAGGCTTTGCATAATAGTGTCATTTGAGGCTTGTGAAAGACTCTAGAAGTTGCTATTAATGCTAATAATATGACCATTCATCTAGATTCCAGATGAGATGATCCAGTGCATAGTCTGTGAAGACTGGTTCCACGGAAGGGTAAGGAAACTACAAGTAGCAGAATGACCATTTGCATAGAAATAAGTTAGTGTCAGTTGAATTTGTATGGTTATTCTTATTTGAGAAGGTTTGCTGCCGTTCTCAAAAGATTATTACCGGAGTTCTGAGGTATTTCTTTTCATGCTATGCAAAGGAATATTAAAAGTTTAATCTTGTGCTGCTGTCCGCTCCAGTCCAAAAAAAATGGGAAGAGTTCTACCTCTTTGAAGGTTACCACTGCAGAATAAAAGAACAACTTTGTAACTGTATCTTTAACTGGAAAATTCTAATATCAGTGCAATCGGTGAGAAAAAGGTTCTTACTGAGGCATGTTATTATCAGCTACCCAAACAGTTCTTCATGCAAAAGAATGCTTTTAAAACTGTAATTCCTTTAAGTAGCAAGGAAGAACTGTGCTGTTGGTTCATGATTGCAAACTCTGGGGAAATCTCTTCAAAGCAGCTCAGCACTTCAGTGAGTGCCCTACTAATGTTTGCGCATTAAGGATTCAGCCTCATGCCTTGAAGGGCATGAGTGAAATTCCGTGTTTGAAGTTGCAGGATCAAAGAATTAAAAAAAAGATGATTGGCTTCAATTATGGGTTCTCTAGATAAACTGTAGGATTCTTTTCTATAAATGTGTGTATGATGAATGTTATGCTGCATACTGTGAGCCTTGAATAATGCTTTTCAAAAGAAAGCCACTAAGCACTTTTAATTGCCTAAATATTTCTCACCAGTTCATGGAGAGCTTTGGGACCTAATTCTTCCCAAGTGCATTATGTGACCAATATGAAGATTTACAACCTCTTGCACATAAGGAAGCAATCATAAAAAGTTATTTAAGAGTTATATTAAGTCTGTGTAGAAGTATATTGTTTAGAAATGAGATAGGAGTGAGATTTCTGGCTATGTAGAAGGCATGAAAGTGTTTAGACAAAGACAGAATTACTTCAGTTTTTCCCTGGAAGTTTTGTCATCTCTTTTCAGTCTTTAAATTATACTGCTGATTATCATAGAAAGCTAGCAGGAGCGTACGACTGTACTGAAACTGTGGCAGCAGTTGATGATTTACTTCCTCTAAACCTAGAATTGAGTCTGTTAATTTGCAGCGAATGTTTCACTGATGCATGCTTGTTTCTTTTTGACAGCATCTTGGTGCAGTTCCCCCTGAAAGCGGAGACTTCCATGAAATGGTGTGCCAAGCCTGCATGAATCACTGCCATTTCCTCTGGGCTTACGCATCACAGTTAGCAGGTAAAGAAAATTGAGATATCTGAGCCAGTATTTCGTTAGCGTGTATTTGTCATGTGGTTGATTAATAACTTCACACTGTTTAAATGGTCGGAGAAATGATACTCAATATATTGGACAGTTGCCTTCAGCAGTGGAACATGCAGGGCTGCACAGACTCTTCTGTAGTTCTCGTTCCTAAATCTTAGTTCTGTGATGCTCACTCATGTATTTTATCAGAGATGTGCTAGCACATAGATAGCTGAAGATTTAGTACTTGTCTTAAAGAACTTACTTAATTTCTAAACTGGATCAAAGAACTGAAGAGTCATCCTAAGGGAAGCCATGAGGCAAACAGCTGAGCATAAGAGGCTCTGAGCAGCAGAGAATGAATGACAAGTGACCTGGAATGAATGTGTAAATCCTTCATCTGGGTAGAGCTGGGGCTGGGCTCAGGACACGTTCCCTGCAGGCCTCTGTCTGCTATGTGGTCTCTGCAGGATCAGAAGGGTAGATGACTTGCTTTCTGTGGAAAGAGCTGGTTTCACATAGTCTGCTGAACGTTGCTTATATCAAATGATAACTATCTCTTATGTGCCAGAAATTTCAGTGGCAATTTTAAGGATTCCAAGATGGCCTACCTGGAGTTCTCTTCCCTCTAATGTAAATACAGTACAGAATGGGGTTTTTTGTTTGTTTTAGATTTTCTGCTTCTAACCAGCTATATCACAGGGAACACATTTAAATTGACATCAAATGAAAAACTTATTTTAAATAAGGAAGGGATTGGTGTAGTTAATCTGTCACGGAGTTTTTGGGGTGGGTGTCTGGAGGAAATGAAGGACTGACACAAAGTCAGCAAAAAATATGTGACAGCTACTGAACCTGCAATAGTTATCAAGGGACTTCAAGAAAGACAAGCATCTTGGTACAGAACTATCTCAAATTGTCATACCCTTTTCCATCTCCTAGGACATAGATTTTGTGAAGAGAGTATTTTAGAATAGGAGTATGAGAAATGAAGAGGGAGTGTTTCTTTGTCTGCCTAGGTCAGTGTGTCTTTGGCCAGCTGTAGAGTATATCCAGGACCCTGCAGTGTATGAGCTGATCTGGGTGCTCTTTGACACTGCAGTGTAAAGCAGAGAGGACGTCTGTAGTAGCTAGTATGTTGTCTGGCACAATATTTTCTCACTTACGTGGGTACGTATCTTCTAGTTCCTCCTTTGGCCAAAGTGAACTCCCTTGAAGGTGAAGGGGTTTTCCTGAAGGTTAAGGAAAGTGAAGAGCAGAGAAAAGAAATAAAAAAAGAAAGTGGAGTGGAACACCAGGAAATGAAGGAAGAAAAGCAAATGGAACAGTTTAATGAACCATCCACTAGCTCTGGGTCTGCCTGTCCAGAGGTAAGATGTACCTTCTTTTCTGTCCTGTTCATTTTCATGCTGATGGTAGCTGAGGCAAAGGCTGCCTCCTTCTGTATAGGTTTAGTGAAGAGCTAAAAGCTTTCAGTCTGTTTCCATGTTCCTCGTCAGTCACTGACACTTCAAACATGCTGTCTCTGTGGAGCACAGCGTAGGCTGTGGAACAGCATTGTAGAAGTGGCTGACAGGGGTATAATGTCTGTTTGCCAATAGGTCAGATCCATCCCTTGCTGTCAGTCACCTTGCTTTTACACTGAGGCACCTTCTGAGTTTGTTCTAATACAGGGATATTATGCTTTGTAGCTGCATTTGCATGATAGTCCAGCTCTGATTTCTTAAACATTTATGGCTATTGCAGTAAATTTCTACAGAAATTTCTAGTGGAAACTGCTAAAATCACATCAGAATCCTCATGTGGATGAAATGGTAATGTAGGTTGTTTGTAAAAATAAATGTCTGAGACAACAGAAGAATCTTGCATAAGGAAAATGACATGTTGGAAAGAATGGAGTGTCTTGGAGGTGATAGTGTGGAGCACTGAACACTCATTTTAATTCAGGTAGTTACTAAGAGTGAGGAGCCAGCCTGCAAGCTGAAGGAACTCCAAAGCAAGCCATTTTTAAAAAAAGACACTGCCACCTTTTGGCCACTGAACTGGAGAAGCAAACTGTGCACCTGTGAAGACTGCTTGGTATGTATCCTCTCTTTGTTATGGCCACTGGTGTGGGGGAGGCAGGGAGGACCTCCCAGAGAATCTTCATCTACGAGAGAAGCTTGTAGATAAAATCTGTGTAAATGTTCTTACTGTGCATAGAAACACCTACCCCCTGCACTTCCCCATCCCACATAAAGGAATACACTGAATCCTTCAGAATTAATACAGCATGAATGAGCTGCTAAATGTTTGTACGTTCTTTGCTGCTTAAATCCAGTATTGCTTTGGAAGTTGTGGTGGGGAGATGCCTGAAATGCTGGATACAAAATATACATTATTATTTTTGTTGTTGTAATTTGTGATACTGAACTCAAAAAGGATTGGGGAGAGCATCTCCATCTGAGAAGGTTCGTAATATGTAAGTAAATTTTACTTCATTCTCCAGAAAATGTATTCGGAGCTTGAAGTGCAGTTCCTGACAGATGAATGTGACACTGTCTTGGCTTACGAAAATAAAGGTACCAGTGACCAAGAAACAGAGCGGAGAGATCCTTTAATGGACACCCTTAACAGCATGAACAGAGTTCAGCAAGTGGAACTCATCTGTGGTAAATACAACTTCATTTTTAGAATCTGCCTTGAAACTTTAACTGAGCAGGTTCCCATAAGGATTAGTATCAGGTCTTGCAGGGTGGTGTCAAACTGGTTTTGAAGTAACATGTAGAAGACTGTGTGACAGATGGCACTTCAGTCATTCCTCCATAGAAGTTTGTCCTCTCTGGCCTGTTGTTACAACTTTAACTTACATTGAGGAACTAGTTGGTATGGGAACTTTTCCCTTATTTAACATTTTATTGTATTGATAGTAATTTATTGTAACACGAATATTTAAACATTAATTTACATTTCTGCTCTCTGGCTTATTTATCTTACCCTGTTGTGCTGTGTGGCACAACAATCTCCTGTTGTCTGGGGGAGTGCCAGGCAGCGTGCCACTGGGGCGCAGTGTGCTCCCTGGCAGCTCTGCCACAGAGTGCATTGACAAGGCAGCACCGAGGTCCTTTATAACTAGAGCTGTTCCCTCTTCTGAGTGAGGGGTTTGCCCTCTGGCGAGGGCAGTTGTCCAGTTCTGAGTTACAGGCGAGGACGTCCCACCACGACCCACATGTGCTTTTGCCGTGAGAAGTTGGGAGCCAGGGCAGTCTTGATGGATTGTACTGTACGCTCCCTGAGCTTGTGCACATTTCTCTGAAGACCAGCCTGGACAGACACTCAGAATGCATAGGCTGGCCTGATAAATTACAGGCTTCTCATGTTTACCTGGACTTGCCTTTCTTTTTATTATTATTTATAATCCAGTTCAAACCTAATTTGTCTCAAGTAAACGTAATAAATGACAAGAGGGAGTAGAACAAGTTGTCTTCTTGAGCCAGTGTTAAACTAAAGCTGGGTATCTTGGGGTTTTTTTTTCCCTTCCCTTCCCTTTGCTCCTCCATCCAGAATACAATGATTTAAAGACGGAACTGACTGACTATCTCAGGAGATTCGCCGATGAGGGAACGGTAAGACACAGCTTGCAGAATTTGCTTGCCAGAAAACTGTGTTGTAGTACTGTTGTGGGGTGGCTGCTGGATACTAGGATGCTATAATAATTTTTTCCTGTCGGAGTAGCTGGCACTGCAGTAGCAATAAGACATCCCTGATTCCATGGGAATTGAGAAGTTGTATTTCTTTAATCACATTGTAACAGGGACCTTGCAGAAATCTGTCTAGGAAGTACTGAGAGCTCTTCTTAATTTAAATCAAATTTCTGTTGCCCTAAAAAAAGCATTCAGGAAAAAAGCTCTTAATCTTTATGGTTTTTTCTTAGGTTGAATTTAAACCCTTAGAAGAGTAAGGACTGAGTAGCTGCTGGCAAACAGTCCTGTCAGGTGTTTTCCTGGAGGAGTTTGCATGCTGTTATTAATCAGCACATGCATTTTGTTGGCTTATTTGCTAAATTGCCATTCTTAGTTACATTGTAATGAGTCTGAAAGTGAGCACCTGAAAATCTTGATTTGTGTTAATTTTTCTGGCAATGAAAGCAAGTGGTCAAAGCCATTAGAAGTACCTTCAGGAGCTTTGCTCCATGTGCTTGCTCTGCCTTTGGGGAGTTTGTTTACCTGTATTCTCTTACAGTGGAATTTGGGCATTACTAGTCTGCTTTGGGTAGAACGGGAAAGCTGCTGCGTGACCTGTGTCAGAGGGGGTTTGGGATACTTGCTTTACATGCTTTGTGTATGACATGGGATGCACGTGGGACTACTGGGGGGAAAGGGATCATTTGATTGAATCCTTGTAGCACAACGTGGGTTTCATGTTGCTTCCCGTAGGTGGTTAAAAGAGAAGACATTCAACATTTCTTTGAAGAGTTTCAGTCACGGAAAAGACAACGGACTAACAGGATGCAGTACTACTGTAGCTAGACTGAGAGGGTTCAGGTCTGAAAGTACAACTGGGCAAACAATATTCATTGGCAAACAGAAGAGGCATCTCCAGTATTTGACTTCTCATCAAAACCCAACTATCCAAGAAACATCTTCATTTTGTCTCATACTTCCTTTATTTGTAGCAACTAAAGCATGTTCCTAACAGGTACATTATTGCATTTATAGGGATTTCAGAGTCCTGATGGACTTTGCGTTCCTGTGAAAGCTGGCTGTGTCCTTCAGGGGTGGGTGGCTTGTTCCAGGAACAGCATTCCAGGAACTGTCTATTCCCTTCTGCCTTTCACTTGTTTTACTGTTAGTGCCTATTGCTGTGCGTGGTACTAAACCCTGGTGGGATCTGCCTGCCCTCCCTTCTGTGCAGTGCAGGGCACACGCACTCACTGTGCTTTGCAAGACTGGAGTGCTTTTCTTCCCTGCTTTAAATGGCTCTCTACGATCTCTCCAGCTGTAGTGACTCCATCAAAGCGTCCCTGCACAAAGGAAGTGTCTGTTCACCACACAGTTCCCTGAAAGGCAGAGAAGGCCTATTACAGCTTGGGGTGAAATTGCATTCTAAGATGGGTGTCACATAGAATGGTTTGGGTTGGAAGGGACCTTAAAGGTCATCTAGTTTCAACCCCTGCCAGGGGCAGGGACACCTTCCACTAGACCAAGTTGCTCAAAACCCCATCTGGCCTCGGCTTGAACACTGCCAGGGATGGGGCAGGTGACCTACCCAGCGCTGTGCTTCTGCAGGCAGGTGAAAGATGAGAAATCATAGGTTAGGCTTGATGCAACAAAATGCTCTGTCTGCTTTTATAGATTCAGAAACTTTGTTTCTAATACTCTACAGTGATGCTTTACATTCAGAAAGATTGGCATATGAATGTTATTGACTCAGTGGTTTATAAACAATCTCTAGGAAGAGGTACCAAATTACAAATTATACATCAGGAGGGGGTTGGTTTAGGACTTAAGATGTGCTTTGGTTTTAAAAACTAGCCTATTGCCAATTATGCCACCTCATAAATGGCCCTAAAGACACTGCAGCAGCTTGGCATTTTGCTACAGTATAAATCGTGTGATCTTTTTGTAATCACTGTGATACTCATGGAACAGATGTTTCACTGACTTTTAAGAATCTACACTTAGCTACAATTAAATAGTGACTTTTCATAAGTTTGGAGCCTAATGTAGTTTTTAGTTTTCTTTACCCACAAACCCCAAAACATACATTAAGAAAGTTCTACTTTTTAACTCCTGCTTTATGTAGTTTGAGGATTTCCTTACCATGGGGTACTTTTCTGCTTCCATGTTAATGACTTTTGAGAGGAAAAACCAGACCTTTATCTATCATTTTCCCTACTAATTGTTTCTGACCACTTTATTTACAAAAGCTATTTCTAGCCTAGGGGCTCAGTTCATGGGTTTGTTTCTTGCAAAATGACTAGTTGCTTTTAAATTTAACTCGGGGTATTGTATGTGGTTTTTTATTGTAGCAGCTGTTAGGGAATTGTAACTGCATATCTGACTACAGTATCTGAACATTAAATAACTGTTTGATCTGTACTGTCTTTGTTTGGTTGAAGAGCTGCTGCAGTGGTGTTTCCATCCAAGCCCAGGGCAGCGCAGCAAGGAGCCATGAGCTGTGTGGCGAGAATGCACCTCAGGGGCCGAGCCAAGCCCAGAGGTCCTGAACTTTTGCCTAGACTGGTGCAGGCAGGTTTGATGTGAGGTAAAGTTTGAGCAGAATTAAAAGCAGAGCAGGATGAGGTTTCCTCTGTACAACTGTTCTCAGCACTAAAGGGATGGGGGAAGAAGGTGCCCCGAGGCAAGTGCTGTCCTGGGTACCAGCTCCAAGATGGAAACCCCCAGTTCTCCCCAGGCCATGCTGTCCTCCCCCGGCATATACAAAGTCACAGCAGCTACCAAGGTGCAAGTCAATGGGAGAGGGAGGGCCAGTCCCAGCACACAGGGTGCTCTAGCAGCCACAGCAATGTTGCACAGAGGGAGGGGTTTAGTGGCAGGAAGGTTTTTAACCCAGGTGTGTAATTTGCACAAAGAGGAGTCACAGTGCCCGCAGTGGCACACCCAGGGCAGCACCCGCAGCGGGCACCTACAGTCACACAGCCGTGTGTGCCCAAAGTGCACCCAGTCCCTCGCACCCCCCCTTACTCAGCTTCCTCAACAGCATTGTGCTTTCTTCACAATGCCCCCCCAGTGAAGGGGTGACCTCTCTCCTGTACAGGCAGCAGGCCCACGAGAACCGTCTTGGAAAATGAACAGAAAGTCTAACAATTAATGCTACATTTGCCCACTTGACGAAGTTGCTCCTTCCTGGATTAGGAACAGAGGCGTCAGTAATTACCATGTAAGACCATACAAGTACTCTCTCCCCATCCCATTTCACATCAGGACAGAAGGCAGGTGTGTTGCTGTTGTACATCACAGTGAGACTAACCGAGGCTTTCTGGGGCAGGGTGACGCACTTCTGACCTCGAGTCATCTCCCTGAAGCAGCGAAGCACTTAATTACATTATTCAAAGAAACAATGTTCAGCTGATGCAGGCCAAGTGCTGCTCAAAGAACACCAGGTACTTAATGAGTGGCTGTGTCTGGCTGCTCTGCTGAGAAAATAAACATTTGCTGGATTGCTAAGTCCCACAGCCCTAACTGCATGGAACCCTTTGCCTTTAGTAGCAAATTGTCTCAGCCCACTAAGCTCTCGCCAGGACTCACTGAACTATGTCACTAAGCAGCTCAATAAGCTGCTTGAAGGGGTGTGTATCATACATCCTTGATGTTCAGAGCACTGTTGTGCACTTTCTTCCCCAGAAAGAACAACAAACCTTACCATGTTTAAGGGCCCCGACTGTTGGAGAGCACCTACAGTTCAGTCTGTACTGAACCACTCCTTGCTCCGGCATCGGTCACAGCACGGCACGTTCGGACCAGCCT
>NW_009913772.1:0-20540 GCF_000696875.1 Nestor notabilis | reverse complement strand
TCACAGCACGGCAGGTTCGGACCGGCCTGGCAGCCAGCTGGCAGCACGGAGGCAGCCGGTGGTAAGAGGCCACGGGAAGAAGTTGCACAAGCACATTCTATACAAGCCATTTATTTGAAACGCCAACTATACGTAGGATAAAGTCAGTGTTGCATGCTTCTCAGCAACAGTAGAAAAATAGAACCAGTGAAAACCTTTTTACAACTGTAATGGTACTCAAAAGAGAAATGTATTGTTTTACAATGCATCACACAAGACTAGAATTCAAGTTTGGAGGTACCTAAATAAAAATACTATATTTTTTTAAAAAACACTATATACAATTGAAGCGTAAACAAGTTTTACAAAGTACTGGTTATGCAGGTTGTAGAAAAAACACTTGCATAGGACATGAAGTCAGTTTAAGAAAGTTTTCTGAGCCTTTAGCATTGAAGGCACTTGACTTTATACCAGTAACAACACAAGGACAAGAAACAAAACCGGAACGCTGCCAAAGGCCGGGCTGCCTTCTGGCAGTACAGGCAACTACAGAGACCCAAACACAGCTTTACAATTCCCCTCCTGCTGCTCCCCGCGCCCGGCAGAGCTCAGCACCACCTCTACCATAGAAACATGTAATTGTTAGAAGAAAGAACAGTGCCTCAAACAGCACGAGTATTCTTTCCAAACAAAAAACACTCAAATCCCAACACCCCACCCCCCAAACCCAAACCAAAGAAACCCCCAAGACAAACATTTGGGACATTCCAGGACCAAAACCCAAGGCTTACAGGTACAGGTGGCCACAGCCTTAACTTTCAGAGATGAAACTCCTCAAGAACAGGAAAAATACAACGAGAAACTGCCAATCAACATAGCAGTTATTAATACACAGCTACAGTAACTCCATGGAACAACAAAACATTTAAAAGGAAGAATCTGTTTCAGGAATTAAGTTATTCATCCATATATTAAGGAAACAAGAAGGGGCTCAGGGAAAGGGGAATAAGAAGTTTTTGCATGTTGCTCATTAAATGAAAGTCTGAGCTTGCTCTTTAATAGAATAAGGAACACGAGTCTTCCTCATTCAAGAAAACTTAATGTTCATACCTCTATCCTCAAGCAAAATAGTCAGTAATCTGTTATTCCATCAAATTTACAGAGGAAAAGATGTTAACTTCCAGCCTAACCAGAAAGTGCTTCATGTAAACAAGGAGCTTCTGCACCAAAGTTTCAATAGACAGAGAACAAGTAGTAGCAGGTAGTACAGGTACACGTGTTCTGCGAGCGAGATGCAGTACAAACACTAGATTCTAAATAATGCTTCCATGAAGAATGAAGATGGCCTCTCTCCCCTCCCTCTGCATGTCCAGCTAAGCAGGGAGTACAAGAACACACTTCCGGTAATTGGACAAATCCTTCTTCTCCACTTCAAATCAGCTGCCATCTTCTTCCCAACTCAAAATACACAAGTGAAAACACAGATTGTCTACACGGCCTGATTGTCTTTGAGGCCTCAGAAGGACTTGTCTTTTATTTCACACCTACTTTTAAATACCTTATCCTCTTTTTAATACTGCTCATCTGAGGTGTCAGAAGCCATTTTGTATTCTAAAATGCAGGCACATCCCCCCCAGAGGCATTTCTCACCAGTTCATTCCAAAGCCAAAGCATTTCATGATTTCTCTCAAGCCATAACCTCAAAACTCAGTCTTCGTCAGCCACGTCCCCACAAATTCCAAGCTGAGAAGTTACCTCCGTAGATTTCAGCCCCACCTCTGCCCAGGCACACAGTGCCACATCGAACTACGGCAGCTACAACAGCTTTCTCAAGTACCTCTACCAGTTTAGGTAAAAATAAATTACTCAGAATAGCAAGCTTGCTGAGGACAGCAATGACTTTTTAGTAATTAAGATACCACCATACATCTGGCACAACTGCAGCGAGCATAGGGTTTGTGTGTGACAGAAGTTAATGCTTCTAGTGCTGGCGAGAATGAGACCCAAGCGCCAGTCAGAGCTATACAGTCAGACAGCACCGGGCTCAAATCTTCAGAAGAAACCCAGCGAACCTCATCCTCTCACCTGCAGCAGCACCATCCCCCCACAGACACCTCCTGCATTTAACCATGTTCTGCACTGCGGCCCCATGGGTATACCACATGCTGGCAATGAGGCCAGGACCACCAAGGGTCCTGACTGTGGGCAAAACCAAGTGATTAAAAAGGCTGAGAGAAGGGAAAACAACAACCCAACCAAACCAGAAAAGGCCCATTTCCCCTCACCCACCAGACACAGCACCTGCGCAGTTCAGCTACGTTCTCCTCCAACCACACACACCTCCCATGGCTGATCTCAAAAGGCACCTCTGCAAAGCTCTCAGAGAAGCAGGAGGCCTGCAGGTGCATGCACCAGAGACATTAGGATCTACTGGGTCTAACCCCTATTCTCATTTATTGAGAAGCTATTTGGTAGTTTGAAAATGCAGTATTCAATCTATTTCAGTAACTCAAAGTGTTGTTACCAGGCCTTCCACTTGAACAAAATGGGTTAGGTTAAGAATCTGCCATCAACTACAACTAAAAACACAGTGGCAACAAGATTTCTGTTTAGATAGTATTAAGCATTTTGAACTGCAGGAAACAACCTAACCTTGAAGTAGTCCTTAGGTCACACCTGGGATTAAAGTTTTCTATTACTGGGAAAATTTTCATTATAGAAACTGCATTTTAGAAAACCCAAACAGGCCTTTACCACTGATCACTACACTGCAGTGGCACCAGATCCCTATCCTACCTGCAGTGAACCTGTGGTAAAACTGCACGGTAAGTATCAAGGATGCACTTAATTACAACCATTACACCCAGAGCACTGCTCAACCCCAACCCCGTGGCAGGGAGCCAGCCCAGATCACTCCATTCCCTCTTCATACCATGTTAAGAGATCAACTTCATTTCTGTGCTTCAAAAGAGCAAAGTCAGGAAATGGGAGTGTAATTTAAGAGCACTGAAGCTTTGCATGTTTCATTATCCTAGAGCACTTGCTCTTCACTTTGATTTTGTTCACAGAACAGCTGTGATTAAGAAGTCAGCAACACTTCAGATCAGGTAAGGAACACTGAACCACATCACTAAGAGTGAAGCCCTTTTTCAGTCATAGGCAGAAGGAAGCAAGGCAACAAGCAGCCACCTTGGTACCTCTGTGGGAGAGGGAACCCTCTCAAGTGGAGGGTCACTGCTCAGGCAACGGCAGAGGTGCTACGCCTTGTCCTCCTGACACTCCAGGAGTTAGCATGAATCCCCTGCTTTGGTCTTCACTTACCCCCACATGTGAGTAGCTGGAAGAACAACTTATTACTATTACTTTTTACAGTATTTCTGGATTCATTTCTGCATGGGAAATGAATGATTCTGGTCCATGGTCACAACTGAACCAGAAAGCAAATGGAATCAGGCTGTCAGATCCCAGTGAATTTCACTGGAATCTGGACTCCTAAATAACCCCTGGACTCTTGAAAACCCAAATGTAACTCTTGAAGTGGGCTTGCTGTATAAGGGTAAGACCCAGCTGCCAGAACTTTTCAAACAAAACCTTAGACTGGATTCTTGCTGTAGTGGTAAAAATCAGGAAGATTTCAGATCTAAACAAACAAACAAAGAAATCTAACTAAAAATGTAGTATTTTGATGTGCTGTTCTTTGGAATTCCTATAATTAAAAAATAAACGCGTTGTTACTATCTCATAAGAAAATACATTTCATCATGTGCAACCCAATGCACATCAGGAATTGGCAGGTGAGAGGGAAAATGCAAAAGTATGAAAATACAGTCCTTTAAATGTGACAATAAAGTTTAACATATTAGTACAAAACCAATACACTAAAATAGATGTACAGGTGCAAAAGGCTACCAGGTTGTACAAAAAAAGGTACCAGCTCTTTTTTTTTTTATTTCCCTAAAAGGCTTAAATTTGCTCAAAAGAGATTCCCACAAAATTAAACCAGAAGCAGCATTAAACCCGAACCGATAACATGCCATCTCTAATAAAGCCATGGTATGTACAAAAGAAGAGTGAAGCTGAATTTATCTGCTGGCGTGAATGAACGTGTCTGACAGAAGTCAGGCCAGAAGTTGCAAAGAATGGGATGTTTACAACTCGTAGGCACAGAAAAATAGTGGAGGTTGCTTTCAAAGGGCAGACTTTTTATACAGGAAGTCTGGTTTGTTTGGAGACCTCCTTCCTCGGCTTACTGCATCTTCCCTTTCCAAATCTGCGTTCCTCTGTGCTCCATGTTCCAATGGCTCATCATCTGTCAGTCTCCTGCTGGGTCTCTCTTCTTGCCCATCAGAAGCGTATGTGGAGAGCGGAGGTCTGCTGGAGGTTAGCCCATAGGTTAAGTCGGTTTCCATCTTTGTTCTCCCCCTGATGTGAACTGGGCCGTTACCAGCACTTTCCTGGGCAGCCAACGCCAAGTCCAGTCGCTGGGGAGGTTGCTCTAAGACATCGAGGTGTATTGGCTCATTCTTTTGTCTATGCTGATGCCCATCTTGGGAGAGCACGTATTCCCTCCGAGAATCCTCTTGCTTTTTAGGAGATATCTGGGAAGGTAGGTAGGCTGACTTTAAGCCACTTGGTGATGCCTTATTGTGGCTGTACAAATCTGGGCCAAAATATATGCCTTGTGAAGGCGAAGGACTGTGCCTGTTGGGTGCTGGAGTAGAGGGTCTGCATGCAGCATTAGAGAAGTCATAGAAGTCAGGATATTACTGCTGATTTTCTCGGGCATCTATTTTTTGCTCTATTGCATGTTTCTTTCGAGAAGTGGGCATGTGTCTGTTCTGAACACATGAAATGTGCTGGGGTGGACCGGGCCCTACCTCTGTAACCGTCTGGCTTATCTCCGTGTCAACGGTGAGCTCTGGTAATCTTCTGTCTTTTAGAGACATCACTGACACACCCATTGCAATATCTGGCATCAGTTCATTTAGCAAGGGCTGAGTACACTGGAAAAGAGAAGAAATTGGTCCATGGAAACAAAGAAAAAGCTAAATACAAACTGTATTTAGGGCCATTTCTGTAATTCAGAATGGCATTTTCCTCATCTACCTTTGCCTAGACCAACCTCAGCCTGCAAGCTTCCTGTGCTGTTTAAAGAACACATGTATCCTCCAGCCTTCACCTTCCTGCTAGCTTAAGGCAACTTCTCTCCTTTATGAAGCTATGGTGCCGCAATAGTAGTTTGTGTGGCAAACATGCAGGAAATGACACCATGCTGTCAAACTCTCAAGAGGTAACCCTGCTTTGACGCACTTACCATTATCAAACTAACAAGGTGCAGAACTTAGCACATGGTTTGTTACAGCACAGAGCTCCAGTGCAGGAAAGACAGGAAACACGTATGTCACCAGTACAGATGCAACCCTCCTGCCTGCATTTCCTATTTTAAGGTAAGTCAACTGCAGGCACATGTGTGTGTGCATGACAGCCTTGGGGCAGTGCTGACTAGATCCACACAGTGCCCGGAAGCTGTGGCACAGCTTACCTACACCTGTAAACAACCCTGCAGCAAGACAAGCATGTTGCAGCCTTCCCGCTGGAAGGGTTGAAGTTCCCACTTGCATTTGTCATTTCTGATGAAAGCAAGTTTGGGAATCATTGATTACTAATATCTAACAAACCGCAGACAGAACACAGAGCAAAAGTATCATCCATATTAAGGCTATGCTTCCCCTTTCATTTTTATAGAAACATTTCTAATGTGAAAGAGTTTCCTTCATGAAATCAGTATGGCTCAAGAGACACACACGCTACAAAACCTACCCTTGAACAAACAACAGCAAACCATTCTCATTTGAAGTTAAAAATATTTATCCTAAAATGTAAAAAGGTGTGCAAGATGTTTAGGACAACTGCTAAACGGAAAGTTATAAAAAAAAGAAAATTAAGAGATTGCTGTTTCCATTCATTACTCCAGCTCCAATCTGCACCTAAGGAGCAGGTCTGCAGTGTGACACACCTGGGCACTGAAACTGTGTTTTCACTGCAGAAATAAATTTAAAAATGCTTTATTTAGCTTTCCTATACTTCCCAAAGCTGTGTCTTCATCCAGTATGTTGTAGTTCAATGTTTTCACTGCATCACAGCAGCTATAATGACTGCCTTTAAATGCTGTAACCAACTCCTTTGTATTTGCAATTACCAGCTTCTGCTTGCCTATGCATTTTACAACCTTTCTCAGCTGTAAGGCTTTCACATTCTCCACAGGTTCCCTTTCCACACATCTGTTTGCTTCAGGACTACTTACCTTGAGCAGTCAAAGCTTCATTACTATTTCCACCCATGAACTACAGCACCCAGCGCACTACTGAAGTGGACTTACACTTTGTCTAAACGTAGAGCAACCTGTATTATTTCAGAATATCCACGAGTCCCACTTGCCCCTCCAAAATGCTCCTGCCCCTGGAACATTCGCTCTCCCAGGGATTAGGGCATGTCTTTGGGATACAGAATACTGGCAGCCAGTCTGGTAGAAAATTCTTTTCCTAACCAACAAAAATGCTCTTTTATTTAACAAAACCAAGTTACCTCATTGTAAGAATTCTCTCCAGCTCCTCTCTATACTACTTTGGCCAGAGATAGGGAGAAGAAGAGAAGTTGTAATACTTACTACTTGCTTCTCAGCTGCCATCACTGCCGTGGCTGCAGCCACCGTCTGCCTCCCCAGCCCTGCAGTGTTGGTGCAATCCGGCGGTGTCGCTTTCACGCTGGGCAAGTAGACGGGCGGCGCAGCCTTGGGGGCAGCTCGGGAGTGGAACAGCGAGTGGTTACATGGGTAGGAAAAGGAACGGGAGGGATGTTGACTTGGCACCCTTTGTTTCCAGCCCACTTTGAACTGGTTATGAATAGGAGTTGCTGGTGGGTGGTATGGAGGTGGAGGAGGGGGCAATGGTGGATGGAAGGCCACAAAAGAGTCCAGTTCTGTAAACATGGTTTCTGCAGTGGGAGTGCTGTTAACACGACACCGTCCAGACTGTCTCATTGTCAGGAGCGGGCTTTCGTCCCCAAATCGCTCATCAGGAAAGAATTTGTGAGGATTCTGCAAAGGAAAATAACCCAGAATGTAACAAAAGGTAGGAATTCATCCAGAAAAATCTCCTAAACTAACATGCATTGGAACTAGGAATCTGCTAGTACAGGAGCAGGCTAGTTGTGCCAGCCAAAGCCTCACCAGCACTTGAGATGCCTGCAGCTATCATGGAATAAAGATATTATTTGTTTTTAAAAAAACAAGACAAGCAGCATCAGATTCACCTTGTGAATAAGATGACCAAATGCATTTGCTTTAACAGCAGCATACAAACAGAAGTGGGATTTCCAATTTCCCAGTCCTGATACTTACTGTGCAGATCTACTGTATTAGTTAGGACTTTTTCTCTTCAATTCAAGGATAAATCATAATCTAGATTTCTCGTTACGGTTATGTAGATATCTGCCTCCTCAGCAGAACCCTGTCCCAAAGCCTATGACAGTAAGAGCACTCTGAATGGCAACAGCTCTTGAGAAAAATATTTATACATTGCAGTTACACATTTATAAAACCACATATATCAAATGCAATGGTCTCGCTGTAATTTGCACCTGGACAGTTCTACAGTCATGCAGGCATTTCAAAGCATTCCTGAACCTGCATGTGCACACACAAAGTAGCTCTCTTACTGCAGATTACACATTCAAGTCAATTCCTAAGCAGAACAGGACCAAAGCATTAATGGTGGGAAGTGGTGGAATCTCTGTCCATGGAAGTGTTCAAAAAAACCACTTAGACGGGGCCCTCAGTGACATGGTTTAGTGGTGGACTTGGCAGTCCTGGGGTAACGGTTGGACATCTCCAACCTGGTTGACGCTGTGATTCCGTGTGGTCTTACACAGCCATGCTCATACCTGCAGAAGTTCAGCAGCAGCATCCGAGAGCCCGAACTCCCGCAGCACACGAATCTGAATCTCGTAGCTGACTGTGGCGCCCTCGCCGCAGTTCAGGGCATACGCCCGCTGCACCTGCTCCGTGTGGCGCAGCTCCTGCAGCCGCCGGATCATCTCCTTCACAATGAGGAGACTGGGAACTGCAGGGGGACGCAGAACGGGTTGGGGTAACAGAGGTTACTTTTCGAACCGAGACACAGGAAGTTTGATGGCAATGGTTAGGTTTCATTCCAAAGGAAAAACCTACCGGGTTGACTTGGCACTGTTTGTTTTTTAAGCAGCATTCTGCCAAGATCATGTTCCTTGTAGCATCACTAAGCCACATGGGATAACACATATCACACAAACGGTAAAGACATTCACCATTTTTCCAGCTTCTGCTAGAATGAGCCACAAATACAGCCTTCTTTGTAAACCCCTTATGATGGAGGAATGTCATGGTTTGAGGTGGGGGCAGGATGTCTTGAATAACAACTGAATGTTCCCTCATGAATTCTACAGGCCAAGAATTCACTGATTTTTTTTTGCATACACTTCATACTTCTCATGGAATTCTGTAATCACGAGACCATAATACCAGCATGTAACTACAGAAAGAGCATTCTAAAAAAATTACACAAACTGTAAGCCAACATAAACCTGTTAAAATTATGTTGGTTTATGCAGCCATATTGAAATAATCTTAGAAAACCTTTCCAAAAGGAAATAATGTATAATTTGGGGTATTTATCCTGCTGCAAAGCTTTCTCATGCCACTTCTTGCTGCTTTTTGACAATGAGTGGTATTTCTCTGTGGTCTTTCTGTTCTCAGGAAAATGTGTGTATCATAAGAGAAGACGAATCCAAACCTCTGCATATAGAAGTACGGGTATCTGATCCCCTACCAGCTTTACAAGTGTTATATATTACCATAGCCAGATGTCCATAATGAAAACTCATAAAAATCAAATGGATCAGACAGTAAGAGCATCGTGAAAAGGCATCTGCACTATAGAGAAGAAGAAAACCCAGCCCCATGCAACTACAACTGGTCCCAATTTCACAAAGTTTACATTGGTACATGAAGAATAAGTCAAAGTAGCCTTCTCCCCAGGGCTGCTCTGAATCTCTTCTCCACCCAGCCTGTAGCTGTGCCTGGGGTTGTGCTGACCCAGGTGTAGGACCTTGCACTTGGCTTGGTTAAACTTAATGAGGTTGGCATCAGCCCACCTCACAAGCGTGTCCAGGTCCCTCTGGATGGCATCCCTTCCCTCCAGCGTATCAACTAAACCACACAGCTTGGTGTCGTCGGCAAACTTGCTGAGGGCGCACTCAATTCCATTGTCCATGTCACCCACAAAGATGTTGAACAACACAGGTCCCAACACCAATCCCTGAGGGACACCACTTGTTACTGGTCTCCAACTGGACATTGAGCTGTTTACCACAACTCTTTGTCTGCGGCCATCCAGCCAGTTCTTTATCCACTGAGTGGTCCATCCATCAAATTGGTGTCTCTCCAATTTAGAGACAAGGATGTTGTGTGGGACAGCATCAAACACTTTGCACAAGTCCAGGTAGATGACGTCAACTGCTCTGCCGCTGTCCATCCGTTCTGTAGCCCCAGCACAGAAGGCCAGTGTTTCAAATCTTCCTAACACCTCGACTTAAATTCTCTTGCAGCAATTTAAACCTATTGCTGTCTCTAGCATCTGTAAGAACAATTTATCTGCTTCCTTTCAACACAGTTGACTGAAGGGAGACATAATAGATATACAAAGACCTATAACAGAGATATAAAATGGGGACAGGAAAGTGGTGAAGGGAGGAAGATGACTTTATTGCTTTTCTTTATTGCTTTTCTACAGACCCACAAACTGATCCACATCTACTAAAATGTGATGCTTTGACCTAAAAGTGGTTTCCAAAAGTTTAACAAAAGGCTGCATAAGCTCATGAACTAAAAATGCATTTAAAGTTACTAACTACAGAAACACCACCCTCCACAGGACATTTCTGAGCTGTAAATGGTTGAAGAGCACACAGAATTTTACAGGGAATTATTTCATGTGCTTTTTCTGCTACACTTCCCTTATGCACTCACTTCTGGCGACTGCTGGAATACAGATACTAGACCAGGACAAATCCTTAACCTGATCCAGAGTGGCCATTTAAAAGGCTAAACAATACCTCACCCGAGACCAAATTACTTCACATGCCTTATGGCACACACTCGGTTTTGTATTGTAGAGTAACAGCTGCTCTTTATGGAACTGTATAATGTTGACTTCCAGGCTTTTCTCCAGAGAGCTTCCCTCAGCCATCCTATATGCACGAAGCTGGCTACACCGACATAAGCACTACAGTTCCCACTTCCTTCACCGAATGCAAATTTAATCTTGATCATTTAGCTATCTAATCCCACCCTCCTGAACATCCACTGACCCTCCCAACTTGCCATCAGCTGCAAGTTTTGCCAGTGTATTCTCTATGCACACCGAGTGTTAATGCAACGTGGGAAAGAAGAGGAAGAGCTGGATGCTTTGGAAATCCCACCACATACATTGTGCCAGTCCGACACCAAAAGACCAAATGCATAAATGATAAAATATACTATAGCAGTTTTATGACTATACTTCGCTGGCTTGCCTATGGGGAATGTCACACTAAGCATTCTGAAGACAAGAGAGGCCGTATTTACTTCCAACTATAAAAACTTACTCTGTCGCACAAGGAATGAAGTTGGTTTGACTTCAAAGCTAAAGTGTGTTGGGTAAACTCAAAAAAAAGCCTGTTTTGAGTGCCTACTTCCAGTATTTTTCTGCCAAACTGAGTTAAGCTGAATGCCCTACAAGTTACATTCCCCTGCTTTTTGTTTTTAAAACAAATCAGTCTTTTACTATTTTCCAGCTTTCTGGATCCTACCCATCTCGGATGACCAATTGTAGAAAACTGAGAAGCACCCTGAGAACAGAGTGCCAGGCTGCAGCAAGTGCTCTACACCAAGTTTAACCAGTCCAGGGTTTTTCAGACTGCTCAGCTGGGGCAGGTTAGGATACTACCACCTCCAGTAGCTTATTTTCTAACTACTTACTAGGCCATCCAAAAGCAGTTCATGTCTTCAGAGCAGACCAAAGCAGAAGATATTACTGCTGGGTGGGAAGCAGCCCCAATGGTGCAGTAATACTCCGAGGAGATCCTCATACTCAATATAATTCACATTCAGTCCCCGTGGCCCCAAGCCCCAACCACTCACACAAGAGCAGTTGGCCCTGCAAGTGATGTAGCAGCCTTACCTGGGATCTCGTTGGCTATCACTGAAGGAGGACTGGACTGGTTAGTGCTAACTTGCTGGTGGGTAATCATATGACAGCACTGCGGCACCGCGTTGTTCACCATGTAAAGGGTGTCGGGCACGTTGGACATCCGGACCATCCGCAGACGAACAAGATCTGTTTGTTCCACCATCATCTCATCCAGAACCGACTGCAACGACAGCCATTAGAGCCCTCATGAAGGCACGGCCCACATGGACCCACCGGGACCCACTGCAAATGCAGTCCCAGCACCACAAGTCTAGCAATGCCTAAACTGTAACTTTTCCAGGGCCCAAACAGTATTTGGCTTCTCCACAGCATTTCTATTCCATTTTCCAGTCATGATCAGAGTTGAGTTTCAGAGCTAAGAGCAGGCAGGTCAATGAAGCTTGGGAAGGTTACTTTGTTTATTTTGTACCTGTCTGATTAGAGGTAACCTTCTTGAGACCAGACCCTCTGGACTCTCTCAGACAATTACTGCCTACAGGTCTCAACCCTCTGTGCCACTGAGGCATGAGTCTGAAAACAAAATGTGTTTCCCTCAGATATCTTAAAGAATAGAAAGGGATTTACCATACCCTTTTGACAGTCTCATTTAATGTTAAACAGATTTATTACAAAAAATGGGAGGCTAACAGAGGAGTAAAACAAAATGTATCAGCAATCACCCATCTGCAACTTCTGCATTTCACAATAATTAAACTACGACTCGGAACACAGTTACCAGGTAAGAAGAGTCCTCCCTCTAAGGTTAAACAGCTAATGATGCTTTTAAAAATATTAAAACAAGCATAACACAAAACTAATAGAAACAATTAGGATTCCTGATGCGCGGGGGGGGAGGGAGAGGAATTTAGAATGTACTTTTTACTTGAAGATAACTACTAAAGTACTCCCATACCATATACCTGAAAGAGTCAAACCTTTATCACATGTCCTTTAACACATTTTTGTTAGTTTTAACAATCCAAGATACGAAGATCAAATTTGCACTGGCTAGTCTTCCTTTGCTGCTTTACTGCCACCACCTGGTGCTCACTAACCTTTGTGTCCAAAACGCTAAGTAGTTTTATTTCTTCCCTCCCCTCAAAAAGGATGTTGACAACAACTCACACCCTTAGAAAACATTTTCTTTCTTGCGCATAGGGCAAAAGCTCTGAATTCACGAGAGTCTGTAAGCGATGTGGATGTGCACAGCTTCACCCAATCCTCTTGCTCTGCACTACTGGGATTCACAAGCTCTTAAGTCAGAGCTACCCAAAGCAGTGGTATGAGTGACCTACAAGGCTCCCATTCTGTCAAACAGAATACAGCATGTTTCTGCCCCACACAGAGCCATCTCCACCCTGTCACCAAATGTCACCGTCCTACACGATCTTCAGTTTGACGGTCCTCATGCAAGATATTAAATAGGGAAGCTACTGCCTGACTGGGACACAAAGGACTTCAGTCAAATTGGACACAAGATATTTATTCCATTTTGCGGAGGATCTAAAGAATTTTGGGTATGTTTCGATTCAAACAAGATGATGAAACATCAGTCCTCTGCCGAGTGGAATATGAGTTCTCCACCCAGCTCTGGTGGGAGCTGGGGAGCCTGAAAGACCTGGCACCGAGGTTGCTGACTAGCTGCAAACTGGGACTCTCAGGCTCTCACCTTGCCATCCGCCTGCCAGGAGGGCTGCCGAGGAGCTGGGCCGGCAAACTGGCTGGAAACCAGGGAGGTTTCCCTCAGAACGCTGCTTTGTTTCCGGTGGAATTTCATCAAGATCTGTCTCGCAAACATTTCAATTTTGACAAAAAAAAATTTTGTTGAAATTTTTCTGACCAGTTCTAGAGACTTGAGCCTGATGATCAATCTTGTAAGTCTTGTTAAATTGAAAACGTTAGTATTTTATGCCAGTACATGCAAAGAGAGACAAAACATACCAAAATCCTTCCCTGTTTACAGAACCCCCGATGACTTTGATTTAACAATAGTCAAGTGCTGTTAATGATTATTACCTTTGCCTCCTCCACATACGGTGAGAACAGTCTTGGCCGCACGTATATTCCAGCATTTTTTTGCCGCAGCCAGGCATTGGACTTTCCACCTTCTGATGTTGGTAGCATGTCTGAAGGAGGAGTACTAATCAGGCCTCTCTTCATCTTCAAGAATTAAGAAAGAATTTTATGTTGGTTTTTTTTTTAAATATAAATGGGTAAAACTTGCAAGAAGTGCATTTCTTACACTGAATCCTTACACCTGAATTTTCTTTAGCCTCCTGACAGATTTAAAGAACAGAAAATTGAACTAGAAGAGTTATACATGTATTACTCTGAAAGATAACATTTTATGAGCTAATCCTTAAAAGAATCCCCGAACATCGTAGAATCTGAACTACAAAGAACCCAGAGACAGTATTTGTACGAGACTATTGACTTACTGCATCACTCAGGACTTCACTATTCATGGGTAAGATGTGCTCAATGCGGACAAAAGGTAAAAGCGGAGACAGGATCTCTCTCAGCTCCTCGATGTCAAGATCTCTCCTCTTCACACCTCTTTTGTTCACACTGTGAGCAGTACCACTGAGTAAATTTGGTTCTGTGGGAAGGAACAAGACGTACTAAATTTACATCAAAAAGTTCAGATAGGAGAGCACGAGTTATACAGCTTACAGGAACTTACAGAAAAGGAAATAAAATTCTAATTTTAAATCAACAGTGCTTATCAGAGTTGTTCTACAAAACTGTTTCATGCCTTAAAATCTATCACGAAGTATCCACAGAGACAGGTTCAGCTGATAGAAGCATGGGTCATTTGCACAGCTGTCAGTTTCAAAGTGTAAACCAGGAAGAAAATACAAAAATAGTGTTTGAGGTAAAAGTTTATAAAGCTCTCCCAAGAGCTATGCTATGAGAACATTTGCACTTCCCCCAAGGGATGGTCTCCTGAAGCTCCTCTCCCTTCTCCCAGCAGTTTTCAGAGACTTATTTTCTACAAATGAAGGCCTGACGTGTCCACTATGATAAATTATTCTAGTCTCCTTGTGTAACCCACCTTAGCAACAACTGTGGCAAACCCATTTGAATTGCTCTCACGGTCACAGGACACCCATTTGTGTCAAAAGGGGGTATCTTCCTCTTGGAAGATGACAAGATGACAGCTGATGACACACTCAGGTCATTCTCCCTGCTCAGCTAAGTACCTTCACATCTATTTTAGGCATTGTGCCCAACATGAATTCAACTAGCTTCACTCTTTGAGGAAACCTGTCAAACGTACCCATCCTCCCTTCAGTATAGGCAGCTCAAGTGTTGGCCACAGCCCATGACAATTTCTAATGCTGTCCGGTATTTGACTGACACCACAACATAATTCAGAGCTGCAAGATCAGGACCGTCACAGTGGAATTTAGACCAAATTACTAGACTATATTTGGCCCTAATCTGACAGAACCCAACGAAGCTCTTATTTCTGCTTTTGCTTATGATGTTATCTGATGATCCCAGGAAAGAGAAATGAGCTGCTAGCTGAACACCACAGGCCAGGAAGAGGCACAATTACTTCAAATGAACAGCTTCTCCCCCAGCCCAGGTCCATTACTGTTTAACTCGCTCCATCACATCCCAATGTGCCTGAAGACAAATACTTGGAAAACCTTGCTGTGAAAGGTTAATACTTAGGTCACTAAAAGCACATATTTTAACTGATTTTTACTTTTTTTCTGGTTGCATTTCATACATGTCCATGACAAGTTGTATTGCAAGCAGCTATCAGTATCTGATTGAGACTCTGGGGTGAGGATGAACTACAAGCTACTTGCATTTGTAATTTGGGAATACATATATTTTTGGAAATACATATTTAAACGTACTTCCCACATCCAACACGTGAGATTGCCCTTGAAGTTACCACTGCAGCGATAATACACATCCGAGGGAATAAAAATACACTGATGTCTGCTTCAGGAAAAACACTGATGCCACTTGATGGCTTGTTTCTCACGACCACAGATTTCTGTGGGAGAAACATACTAAAACTGAAGTGAAAGGCTGACACAGTAAACTAAGAATAAGACTACTGTGAGAAGCCTGCATGAGAACAGAAAAGATACTGCAGGGTTGGGGTTTTTTTAGTTGATGAATTAGTTACAAGAAAAATAATTTTGAGACAATAGAAACCAACCAGACTTAAAAGTATGAGGTTGAATGGACCTCTAGAAGGCTGGTCCCACCACAACCACCACCCTCTCCCCACACTGGGTAGAGCAAGTTGCCCATGACTACAGCCAGTTGGACTCTGAACACCTCCAAGGATGGAGATCCCATAACCACTCTGGGAAACCTGCTCTGGTGTCTGATCGTCTTCACAGTTTTTTGTGTTAAACCAGAATTTTCTGTACTTCAGTCAATGCCTCACTGCCTCTCATCCTGTCCTGGGTTCCAAGAGAAGAGTCTGACTATTTTCTTTGCTTCCTGTCATTAAATATTTATAGACTTCGCAGAGATGCCCGAAGCCTTTTCTTCTTGAGGCTAAACAATCCCAGCTCCCTCAGAATGCCTGCCTTCTCATTATTTAAGAGAACAAAAGCTTTAAAAAAAGTAAGTACATTTGTTTAGTTTTGACTATAGTACAAACCAAGTACACAAAATCTCCTTAAGTTACAGATTACCCACAAAAAGAACTTCCATATGTTTTGGTTTATTTGATTTAGTACTGTGGTTTAAAGGATCCTTACCTCGATCTGCTATTCTCTTCATCAACTGGTGTTCTCCCCATTTAATCAGGTATTTGAGAATATCTTGTTCACTTGCCTGGTAGAAAGAGAAAGTCAGCGATCTATATATGCTTAGTTTAGTGTCACAGGCACACACAAAAAGTATTTGTACTTTGTGATCTGCTATACCATTTCCTCCCCATATTTTAAGGTAGCACTACTGGCATAACACCACCACGATTTCTAGATTTGTGTCACTGAATCCCTAGGAATGGGGGAGGAGGAGATTTCCACAGAAGGGAAAAAAGTTGTCTAGTATGAAAACGTACAGATATTAAACTTGAATTATTAAAGTTAATTAAAAGGGGCAGTTCTAACACTGGGTGTTTGGATCTCTTGTGTAACATTACCAGTTCAGTATCTGCACAGCCTGAGAAAGCTACAAAAATAATCAAGCCAACTACATTATGATCTAGGTGAAGAGAAAGATTTTCAGCAATATAGAGAAAACAACTTTGCTTTGTTCACACCTATGTACATGTGTTAACCACTCAACAGTTTTAGAGGAAAAAATCATGTACTGAAAAATTTAGATTTATCTATGTAATTTCTTAACAACTAGGGCAGGAAATTTAGTCATAATACACATGCTCATGGAAGATCACCAGTACTGTTCCTGTAACTCCTGCAGTGTTCAACTTAAAAAACCCCAAAACCCAACACTTCCAATAAGCTCTAACATTTTATACTTAAAGAAGAAAAAAAGGTAAGACTGGGACAGGTAAAATTAAAAAAAAAATAAATCCAGTCATCTTTAAGCTATAAAAGGCTGGTCATCATTATAAAGATCTCCCCTGAAGAGAAACCTTCCTCTCCCTAAAACCACACAATCACAGCAGGAAAGTCACAAAAAAGGAAAGAAATTCTGCAGTACTTATCAGAAAACATATTTTTATGTCTCCCCAAAAAATAAATAAAGCCTGCTGAATGATTATTAGTTTATTAGCTCCCACTGCTCCCAACTAGGATGGATGTTGTTACAGCAAAACTACTACCACAATACTGTAAAACACTTCAACATGCAAGGCAAATGTTATGTTCAGAAATGCTTTAGAATAATTTGCAGCCATTTCTATTATTAGGCTTCTAAGCAACAGCACATACCATAACCAGTTTGGGTTGTGTTACAATCCAAGAACAAGAGTTTTCTTAATCGCTACTTCAATTCTATTTTCTACGTATAACAAAAGCAATGCTTCATGTGCATGCAAACCCACTCTTGCCTACAATTTAAAATGAGCTATCCCAAGCACTTCCAGTAATGGTATAACATATCCTGCTTCAAGCAGGACTAACTGTATTCTGCACTGCGGGTTACCTGTAAATAGTCAGACTGGATAGCTGTGAGCAGGTGGTCCTTGCTGAGTTCATAAAAGACATCCGAAGTCATGACCTGGGTAAACTCCTCACAGAGGAAATGTAGTGCTTGGCGATGTACCCACTTGGAACCGTACGGCTGAGAGCTCCACTTCAGAATGGCAATTAAGGTGTCTAGTGAGATGCTCTCGGCAATAATATCCTCACAGCCTAGGAAACAGAAACAAAAATCAATGGTGTTGATACAGAAGCACTTTGATCCTAAAGGAATAATACATATGGCTAAATGTGCAACAGAAAGGGTTGTAAGACTCCCAGTAAGAATAAAGACAGAAGTGCCCCAGAGAGCAAGGTTGCAAACGGGGTTAAATTCTGACTAAAAGTATAATAATTTTATTAAGGTTTAGGACTCCAACTATGCAGCTATTTACCTCTTAAAGGCACATGAAACATCATGTCTATTGGCATGCCTGGATAAACAACTGAAAAGCTAGTTCAGCCCTACTGGAACATCCTTTGGTTAATACACATTATCTGACTGTGAAACACATTTTAAAGTTGCAGATTTGAATTTGAGTCACTACTGTTTGCAGCAGATTCACTGAAGCCTACAAACTATAACAGAGGTGGGATTTTCATCTGTAACACTTTGCACATGGACCCTTCCTGGGACAGACCATGCAGAGGAGCAGAAACAAAAGTTGTGTTGGTACTCAGCTACTCAGCACAGGATGAGGGCAGCAAAGCATCATTTTCTGACTCCAGAGAAGAAGGAAGCAGCAATTGGTTGCCCTAGGCCACCACCCTTGCCTCCATATCAAGCAAAGCACAGAGGGTGCCAGGACAGGGAGCCCTTCCTCTGACAGGGAAGAAGAAAGTGAAGCATCCAAGAGGCGCGTATTCTGACTGGTGGTGATTCTGCAGCAGTTCCTTTGTACCCACTGCTGCATTAGGATTTACTCTTTCCAAAGTACGTCTTAAGAGATGGGACGTTTAAGTCTCCTGAAGGGAGATGGAGCAGATTTGGAATAAGTGAGGGGAGACACTGTGGGAGGGCTGAGAATACAGGTATTTGGGGGTACTGAGTAAAGACAGTACCACAATGCTGGTAACTTGAACTCTCCAACAGAACTCTCTGCTGATTTCATTTGTACATCTGGTTTACATATACACAGAACGCTATTTCTGTTTGTATTATAAAGACAGCAATTTAAAGGAAAAAAGTTATATTCTAGAATTATACATTCCAGTCTCAACCCACTACAGCCACAAAATTACAGCTGTGCTTATGCCCATGAGAGGTCCCTGGACAGTTCAGAGCAGCATGCTTACACTGCAGTTACTTTACTTTTTATACATCATCATTTTTCTCTCAGTTTCAAGGATACTTAAAAACTTAACTTTGACAGTTGTTTAGAGAACTGTATCTCATTACTGAGCTCTTGGACTAAGCTGAGGAAAAAAGTGGTTAGCACAGTAATCTTAATGTTTGTCAAGACAAAGATCAAACATGTTCTCCTGATGCTACAGATTTTTGAACTGGTTGCATACATGTGAGACACCAGCAGCAATTAATAGCGTGACTCACCTGAGAAAAGGAAGACCATATACCAACACAGCCACTGACAGAAGGGCTAGCAAAAGCAAACACATTTCCAAACAATGCATTAGGCAATATTATACTATTCATGCCAAGTTAGACCCTTCCTTTGCTTTTGACAAAGGGGTAAGCACTGGGTCATGTTTCAATGCACTACTTCATCCTTTACCATTACTGAAGTAACATGGCTTCTCAGAGCTACCTATTACCATTAGGTTACATCGTATTATTACTACTGTAAGTAAGAACAGATGTTACTATAGATACTGACCTCTAACCTGCACAGTGAGGACTAGCCTAAAGCAAAGAGTGAAGCAAAGATTAATTGGAGGCACTTGGAATATCACCCTGTTCATCACTGGTACAGATGAGAACAGATGAAGAGAACTGCTCTGAAATAAAACCCCTTGGGTTTTGGTCCAGGCTAGATATGTTAAGACTGCAACTGAAGTCTAAACCTTTCCACTTCAAGATCCATTTTTACTTACAAATTCTGCTTACATAGTTAATGGCTGACACTGTATTTAACTTTGTTGCGTGATTCCCCCTTGCCTTCCCTTTGGGACTCAAAAAGGAACGTTAAGTTAGCAGCAAGCCTGGCATGGCAAATGAAAGCTAAGTATGACTTCTAAGCAGAATGCTTAGAAGAAGAGCTTGCATCCCTGAACAAGAAAGAGTTGTTTGAAACAATTCTTCAGGTCATATGTTGTGTTGCATTAAGTCCTCCCCTGCTAAATCCTAACGCAACTTTTTGCATGCAATTATGCTGCTTGCATGCAAGCTGACTTTCAGCAGATGATTACAGCCCCCTGAAGATCGCACGAAAGGTCTGCTCCGTTTCAAAGGCCATATGTAAACCCACTCACCGAAATCAGTCACGAGGAAACTCAAACTGTAAGAGCAAAGAGACTTATCTCAAAGTGAATGCCATTCCTGGTATTTCATCTGACATTTACTTCTGAAACAAAATCCATCCCCTGCAAAGACAGAAAACTATGTTTCTGTGAGAAACACAGTTCCAAAGATGTAAGCAACACTGACCTATAGGAACAGAGCATCAGCTCAGTCCCAATTCTTCTGTCAAGTTCAGTTACTGCACAACTACCAAAAATATGACAACATCAATTGAACAGCTCACTTATGATGCCTAGCAAATAAATCCTTTTCCCAAGTTATCTCAATAATGGGCCAGAACTGCAGAATTGTTAAAAGTATGTTTCGAAGTAAGCATGAGGTAGTAAGTAAAGTGAACATCTGAACATCTAAATAAATTGGGGCAAACCAATTCTAGCTGTTAAAGAAATACAAGTTTTTGGCAGAAGTTTTTTTTCCTTTAGCTATCAGCCACTTGGGGAAAAAAAAAAAAAAAAAAAAAAAATTTAGAAGTCATCTAATAGCCACAATATTTGTCCATTACAGTGGAACAGAGCATTTTTCTCTTCCAAGTACTATTTTATAATATTCAGGCAGTAATAGCCTTTCCAAGAGACATTCGCAGTGTCCCAAAGTGCTCCACCACAAGCTTCTGTGACCATTAATTGGTATCTTTCAGAGATTCAACTCAGTCTAAAGAAATGTGGGGGTGGTGGTTGATGAGAAGCTTGA